>NC_054411.1:20350259-20443396 GCF_017976425.1 Toxotes jaculatrix | reverse complement strand
TACAGGTCGCTGAAATTGGACCCATCCCCTACAGTGTCTTCAGCATCAGACACACTAGCAGGTTCTTGTATGGTAGCACTTGTAGTGGGACTCTCACTGTGTGCATCTTGGATTGACACACAAATCACATTTTCTGACCAACGTCTGAGGTAAAAGACGTTTTTCCAGTGAACACACTTCTGCATCCTCTCACTGGGCAAGCTACCTGACGCCCTTCTCTTATGTGCTCCTTTAAGTGAGCAACCAGCTGTTTGGTTCCCTCACACTGGCGTTCGCACAGTGAGATGTTGAGGTCACATCCTGAATCACGTTAACGGTCGCGCGCGAGAGAGAGAGACCACAACTCCCTCACACACACACACATAGAGCTTGTCACTCTCACTCACATCTCTCTCTCTGTATGACTTTTTTTGGCCCATTTTGAAGCCTTACTATACCATGATGTTTTTTGGCCCATTTTGAGGTCATACTAAAGTATGACTTTTTTTGGCCCATTTTAAAGCCTTACTATACTATGACGTTTTTTATGACATTTTGAGGTCATACTAAAGTATGACTTTTTTTGGCGCATTTTGAAGCCTTACTATACTATGACGTTTTTTATGACATTTTGAGGTCATACTAAAGTATGACTTTTTTTGGCCCATTTTAAAGCCTTACTATACTATAATGTTTTTTGGCCCATTTTGAAACCTTACTATACTATGACGTTTTTTATGACATTTTGAGGTCATACTAAAGTATGACTTTTTTGGCCCATTTTAAAGCCTTACTATACTATAATGTTTTTTGGCCCATTTTGAAGCCTTACTATACTATGACGTTTTTTGGCACATTTTGAGGTCATACTAAAGTATGACTTTTTTTGGCCCATTTTGAAGCCTTACTATACTATGACGTTTTTTATGACATTTTGAGGTCATACTAAAGTATGACTTTTTTTGGCCCATTTTGAAGCCTTACTGTACTATGATGTTTTTTGGCACATTTTGAGGTTATACTAAAGTATGACTTTTTTTGGCCCATTTTGAAGCCTTACTATACTATGGCGTTTTTTATGACATTTTGAGTTCATATTAAAGTATGACTTTTTTTGGCCCATTTTGAAGCCTTACTATACTATGACGTTTTTTGGCACATTTTGAGGTCATACTAAAGTATGCCTTTTTTTGGCCCATTTTGAAGCCTTAATATACTATGATGTTTTTTATGACATTTTGAGGTCATACTAAAGTATGACGTTTTTGGCCCATTTTGAAGCCTTACTATAGTATGACGTCTTTTTGCACATTTTTGAGGTCATACTAAAGTATGACTTTTTTGGCCCATTTTGAAGCCTTACTATACTATGACGTTTTTTGGCACATTTTGAGGTCATACTAAAGTATGATTTTTTGGCCCATTTTGAAGCCTTACTATACTGTGACGTTTTCTATGACATTTTGAGGTCATACTAAAGTATGACGTTTTTGGCCCATTTTGAAGCCTTACTATACTATGACGTTTTTTGGCACATTTTGAGGTCATACTAAAGTATGCCTTTTTTTGGCCCATTTTGAAGCCTTACTATACTATGATGTTTTTTATGACATTTTGAGGTCATACTAAAGTATGACTTTTTTTGGCCCATTTTGAAGCCTTACTATACTGTGACGTTTTTTATGACATTTTGAGGTCATACTAAAGTATGACGTTTTTGGCCCATTTTGAAGCCTTACTATAGTATGACGTCTTTTGGCACATTTTTGAGGTCATACTAAAGTATGACTTTTTTAGCCCATTTTGATGCCTTACTATACTATGACGTTTTTTGGCACATTTTGCGGTCATACTAAAGTATGACTTTTTTTGGCCCATTTTGAAGCCTTACTATACTATGATGTTTTTTATGACATTTTGAGGTCATACTAAAGTATGACTTTTTTTGGCCCATTTTGAAGCCTTACTATACTATGACATTTTTCTGCACATTTTGAGGTCATACTAAAGTATGCCTTTTTTTGGCCCATTATGAAGCCTTACTATACTATGGCGTTTTTTATGACATTTTGAGTTCATATTAAAGTATGACTTTTTTTGGCCCATTTTGAAGCCTTACTATACTATGATGTTTTTTGGCACATTTTGAGGTCATACTAAAGTATGATTTTTTGGCCCATTTTGAAGCCTTACTATACTGTGACGTTTTTTATGACATTTTGAGGTCATACTAAAGCATGGCGTTTTTGGCCCATTTTGAAGCCTTACTATAGTATGATGTCTTTTGGCACATTTTTGAGGTCATACTAAAGTATGACTTTTTTGGCCCATTTTGATGCCTTACTATACTATGACGTTTTTTGGCACATTTTGAGGTCATACTAAAGTATGACTTTTTTTGGCCCATTTTGAAGCCTTACTATACTATGACGTTTTTTGGCACATTTTGAGGTCATACTAAAGTATGTCTTTTTTTGGCCCATTTTGAAGCCTTACAATACTATTACGTTTTTTTGCACATTTTGAGGTCATACTAAAGTATGACTTTTTTTGGCCCATTTTGAAGCCTTACTATGCTATGACGTTTTTTGGCACATTTTGAGGTCATTCTAAAGTATGACTTTTTTTGGCCCATTTTGAAGCCTTACTATACTATGACGTTTTTTAGCATATTTTGCGGTCATACTAAAGTATGACTTTTTTGGCCCATTTTAAAGCCTTACTATTGTCAGGACTGACGTTGTAGGTTGAGAGGACACAGGCGCAGAGTCATCATTCAGGTGAATCAATCACGGTTTAATCAGTCCAAGGTCGGTATAACAGAAAGTCAGTCCACGAAGGCAGAGGTACAATAAGGGTTAGGCAGCTCGAGGTCCAAACAAATCACGGCAGAGGTCATACACAAATAATCAATCAGAAACAAACGCTGGAAAGCTTGGTAAGAACACAAAGAACACACAAGACAATCTGGCGACGAGTGCAGGGAGGACGGGGACTTAAATACATCAGGGGGAGGAGAGACAATTACACACAGGTGAAACACATTAAGGGGGGAGGGCAATCAGGAGGTGGAAGGAGCACACGAGGAGAGGGAAACTCAAGACACCTGGAACGAGAGGGAAAAACAGTGAACAACCGGAAACTACAGCATAACCAAAAAATGAAACAGGAAACACTAAAATGAAATAAGACCACCCTGGCTCCCAGGGCGAAACCTGACAACTATACTATGACGTTTTTTATGAAATTTTGAGGTCATATTAAAGTATGACTTTTTTTGGCCCATTTTGAAGCCTTACTATACTATGACGTTTTTTGGCACATTTTTTACTATGAAGTTTTTTATGATATTTTGAGGTCATACTAAAGTATGACTTTTTTTGGTCCATTTTGAAGCCTTACTATACTATGACGTTTTTTGGAACATTTTGAGGTCCTACTAATGTATGCCTTTTTTTGGCCCATTTTGAAGCCTTACTATACTATGATGTTTTTTGGCACATTTTTTACTATGACGTTTTTTATGATATTTTGAGGTCATACTAAAGTATGACTTTTTTGGTCCATATTGAAGCCTTACTATACTATGATGTTTTTTATGACATTTTGAGGTCATACTAAAGTATGACTTTTTTTGTCCCATTTTGAAGCATTACTATACTATTACGTTTTTTGGCACATTTTGAGGTCATACTAAAGTATGACTTTTTTTGTCCCATTTTGAAGCCTTACTATACTATGACTTTTTTTATGACATTTTGAGGTCATACTAAAGTATGACTTTTTTGGCCCATTTTGAAGCCTTACTATACTATTGTCAAGACTTTGGGAAGGGGGCAAGGACTAGGACCCAAATGCAAGAACCCCTCAGACGTAGTCCAAACTAATAATTATTTATTTAAACAAAGTAACAAACAGAAAATCACTCACGGAGGAGGAGGAAGACTAACTGGACAAAGTAACAAACAAAAGATCACCCATTAAGGGGAAAAAGGCACTAAAACAAAAGTTACAAAACGTGAACACAAAATCACTCTTAACGAGGAGAAAAGGCTAAACAAGAAACAAAACCAAACAAGAAACAAAGTGACAAATGAATACAAAACCTGACCTGGGGATTAACCTGACGTGAGATAGCAGACGTGACGAGACAAGGGCATGAGACGCAAGCATGAGACAGAACATGAGACTTAAAGATGGGACAAAACATGAGACAAAAAACGAACTGCCATTAGACAAGGGGAAAGGCAGACTATATATAAACACACACAGGTAAGGGGAACAGGTGGAACCAATTAGGGCGGGGAAAACAATTACAAACGCGGGAAACAAGACAAAGACAGGAAGTAAAACAAGACCAGATACACAAGGGCACTGAATTCAAAATAAAACAGGAACCCACAAGACAATATAGACACCAGACATAACATAATCTACAGACTAAGACAGTAAGTAAAACGAGACATGATACACAAAAACTAAACTTTCCAAAATAAAACTAAACTGAAAATGTCCAAAAGTCCATAAAAGAGGTCCAAACACAGCCCCCTTAGGGGCTAGACATGACAACTATGACGTTTTTTGGCACATTTTTTACTGTGACGTTTTTTATGACATTTTGAGGTCATACTAAAGTATGACTTTTTTTGGTCCATTTTGAAGCCTTACTATACTATGACGTTTTTTGGCACATTTTGAGGTCATACTAAAGTATGACTTTTTTTGGCCCATTTTGAAGCCTTACTATACTATGACATTTTTTATGAAATTTTGAGGTCATACTAAAGTATGACTTTTTTTGGCCCATTTTGAAGCCTTACTATACTATGATGTTTTTTTGGCACATTTTGAGGTCATACTAAAGTATGACTTTTTTTGGCCCATTTTGAAGCCTTACTGTACTATGACATTTTTTATGAAATTTTGAGGTCATACTAAAGTATGACTTTTTTTGGCCCATTTTGAAGCCTTACTATACAATGACGTTTTTAAAGATGACACAGTCATATACCCACTGTGGGACCTAGTGATTCATTAAAACATAATATAACCTGAATGCTGGGCTTCCATAGAAATACCCACCCAACCTTTGGCACATTTAACTGCATTGATAACATTGTTCATACAGCACATTTTTAAATCAAGAGAGGCTGAAAACTGTGTGCATGAAGAAACCTGTCCGAACAAATCTGTCGTAAAAAGTTGACAATAAATTAGAAAGCCTCTGGTAAGGAATTCCACAGAAAGGGAAGCATTCACAGAGAAGACATAGAAGCTGACTGTACGGTAGTTACTAACCTTTACCCAGGAGACAATTACCATGCCATGGATGAACTGACTGGAGTTTGAGGGTGCCAAATAATATGATCTCTGATTTTTTTTATTTTTTTGTCATTTGACTAAAGGTGCCTTGTGGCACACCCCAGCTGAGATGGCTGGTAGAGAATGAAGTATCGCCAATTTGCAAATTTACAGATTTGGAAATCAGCTGCATGAGTCAATAATTAGCTAATTGTGGAGCTGAATACTTTTTATCTAGCTCATCATCATAAAGGTCTTACTGCTTGTCTTGTAAGCACCAAGACAAACATTTGAGCCATTTCTTCAGATCACCTTCTAATACATTGTGCACACATCCTAATAAGTCACAGAAACACGACACACTGACGTTATGGTAGAAAGCTGACAGAATAATGAGTACCAGTTTAAAATCTATCTGCAAACTCACCAGGCTGCATGCTAACGCTTCAGCTGACCATGCATGTGAAGCTAGCAGCTAGCCTGCCTTCATTTCCAAAGCACTAATAGGTTCAGCTGTGAATGGATGGATTAATGGGTTAATAAACACATAGCTGGATTAGCAGCCTCTAAAGCTCATTCACTCTCTATGTACTGGAACTGCTTCTTCTGCCATAACAGTTTTCTTTATGTGAATATTGTTCCATCTGATTGCAGTCGTTTCTTTAACTGGATGTCTTTTTCTGAAATCCTTCCTTCAGTCTTTAGCTGCTGTGAAGTCTTGCTGCTTGTGTGCAGGATTGAACATGTGCATGGACATGTTTCTGTGCATGTGTGTGTGTACTTATGCTTTAAGCTTCTCTTTATCTGTTGCTTTAACCCTCACAGCATATAACAGAGAAACTGGCCCTGACTTTTAATGTAAGTCCCTACTAACTTCACACCAGCCCTGCACTGTATTAGAAAGCTAAATACACTGTAGCACAAGCATACAATTATAGTCAGCACTGCACCATTACTGCAAGTTTTTGAAGGTTATGACAGATTTTTCCATATCTGTATGTGGGTGTACATGTGACGAGACACAAAACTAAAAATCAATGGTCATTTATTCGCAGCAGATATAAGGGTCACACTTTTTCTATAGACTGTACAGGGTATAATATATTTACAGTTGCCATGTTGCTTGAATTTTTCCATTTTGAAAATCAGGACCTCAAGTTTGAGAGAAGGTTGTGACAGGTTGACAAGCTCTGCTATAGAATACGCTTCAACATGACATATAATGTGTACACACAAGGATAATGAAGTTTATCACATCATGTTGTATCATATTATATGTGATAATGCTACAGTCTTAGAGGTGTAGATGTGTGTATATGCAAGTTTCTGCTGTATACTCACCTCTATGCGGGGGGATTTACCTTACGCCTGTCTAAAAATAGCCACAGATATGTATCAGTACATACTATGTAGAGCCAGGCTGCAGCCATTCATGTCACTGGTTTTAATGTTGAGGGTGAATTGTGTCCTGTGCAAATCTTGAACTGAAAATAACACTTTAGTAAAAACTATTAGTAAAATGTACCTAATGTACTACTGATAATTCAGAAAAATGACCTTTGTGAGTGTTATACATTTATATTAGATTGGAAATATTATTGGAATATATTATAATATTGAACCAATTTGACAGCATCTTACTAATGTAGTCTATGCTCATTTTAACAACATCATATTTCATAAGCTCATCATATGTTTTGTATGTTTGTATTTAAGCTAAATTTGAAATGTAACTTTAAAGCATTTGAAATGTGCCATAAAAAAAAAAGTGCAGTGTTTCAGTCTGAATTGTTGTGGAGTGGAACTATAACGCACAATGAACTGAAAACACTGAAAGTACAAGTTAACCTGCTTAGTTACCAGTTCCATCCTGCAGTGAATGTTATCTGAGCTCCAAGTGCCCCCTGCTGTCAGAATGAGGAAAGAACAACAACCTCACTGCTGAAATGAAGTCAGGGTTTAAGCTGAGGGACTGAGGACTGTACTAACAGAGGAAACCTAATGTTGGTCATGCAAAGACTGACAGGAGCAGAGATATGATCACTTCTGATCTCTGTGATAGATTAAAATAATGGTCCCCCACCCAAAATTTAGATGAAATTTTATTGAGACCTGTGGAGAATTCAAGACAGTTTAGCTATTCAAAGTTTAAAATGCACTCTTAGAAAAACAAAATGTCTTTTTCCCTAAAACTGTGCGGGAAATATAATTAATTAATTAGATGTGAGAATGGTGTTGGTCCACACACATACAGATATCACTGAACACTATGGCCCGTATTTACTGTAATCATCAGTTCTTGTCAACCTGTCACACAAATACTACATGTTAACACAACAGTGTTCTGCTGACCGTGAATTCACCCTTAAAACACTATACTTTAGGAAAGTGAATTGATTCAAGTATTGCAGTGATAATATTGTAAAAAGTACTCTGTGGTGGCACTTTAATAGTAATTAATTACAGCACATGTAGGTCTGTGTTTAAAGGTATTTGATACATTGTGTAATTTTATTTATTGTGTAATCAAATTTCACATTACAAACATGTTATTTGTTTATAATGGAACAACAGGTGGTAAATGTTTCACATCATTTCCTCCAACATGGTGGCATTAAAACTGTGGCTGCGTAGTTTTCTGACCTCTAGTGGTCGAACAGTAGCACTGCAATACTACACAGCTCTGCCCTCCTTCTCTACAAACAAGTACATTTATAGATTTATAGAGAGTTATTATAGATTATATATTGCATTGAAGCCTGCAGAGGCTCATTCTGTCCCATTGTATTGCACATTATTATCATACAGCACCTGTATACAGTATAAACTATTCTAATTTCAAAATACTCAGCATTAGTCACCTGTGAATAATCTCATTATTCAGACATTTACATGTACAGTTTATACACTATATTCCACAATGTATCAAAGCCTAAAGTGTTTTAGCTCCATTCAGTCCCACTGCAAGATCTTGACAATCAGCATCAACACACAGAACAATCACACATATTTTCTTCAGGAAATGCTTTTACTTTACAGTATTATATTTAATTCAGTGGAGGTTTATGTATTTTTAAATGTTTTGTATTTTACTCCCGTGCTAAATCATATGACATACACATTCATATTTTTGTTCTTTCTTTGTGTTTCCAGGTTCTGCAGTCGGCCAAGGAGCAGATCAAATGGTCCATACTGAAATGACAAGGACCAGACAAATTTAGGATTCTCAAGGAAGCTTCTAGAGAATATTTCTAATCCCAAAGTTATTTTTTTTAGTAACAGACTAAAGGGAAGGTCATTGCAAGCCTGTTGGATCCTAGGCTGCTTTATATGACCTCAAAATGTGCCAAAAAAAGTCATACTTTTGGGGATGCTAAGTCCTTTTACTGTAGCTTGCTGCATATACTTAAAATTTTGGCCTGTCTCTGATTTGTGATTTTAAAAAAAATATGGATTATATTTTATTAAGAAGTTAGTTATTTCTAAATACACATGCAAAGCTGCAGTGGGCTGAAACAGACAATAAAAGTGGCAGGAAATCAATAAGAAACCATCAGATGCTGATATTATGTGTACTGTAGACTAACTGGAACATCTGCCATACAGTGCAATCCTATCTGGATGTTCTGTTAAGGCTTTTTTCTTAAATCAGCTTAATTTGCAATGGCAAATATAACAATATCAATTAAGTTTTGAATGAAATTGTAGCATGGGAGTTTGTCATCAATGTGTCAAATTGAAGACTTTTTGAGAGTTATTGCTTTAGTGTGTATCTTAACATTAACAACTGCTAAATACAATACTATTAACAGGTTTGGAAGTTTAATGAGATAGACAGTGCTGATTCAGGATCCTTTTATTTGAGACAAAAACAAAGAAAAAAACATTTGCCTGGGATTAAACAGTAGTCTCTTTTCCTTATTAAAATCCATTGTTGAAACATCAATAAAAAATACTTCATTGCATCAACTGAGAGCATAAAGGGTCCAAACGACGCAATCCTCATCTGTCAGCTAGATTTATCCAGTGTGAGGACGCTTTAGAAACCGATACGTCACCAACGTGCCACAACTGAACATCAGAAAATAAAACGTATATTAATGTATAAACATGAGTTTATACATTAAGACCCACTGAGAAAGGAAGCAGGACAGCACCAGTTCACCTAAAACATCCCACAAGAAACAGAATTAGCCCTCCACGTGTTCTGGATTCTTCCGCAGGAAGCAAACATCTGACATGCCATTAAAAATGAGCCTGACCACAAATATTTATATAGACGCATTAAAACTAACACATAATCTTACATTATTCCCACAAACATGATATAAGACACTTTACATGCAGAGAGGCCTCAATCCTGTCAGAAAAAAAGATTTAAGATTTTTACCCACAATTTTCTCAAGGGCAGTGATAAAGAGTTAAAAACTGGATTTCACCTTAAGATTTGCCTTTGAATCGTGAATGATTATATTTAATGTCTGCATTATCAGAGGTAGGCAAAAGGCTGGAAAGACATCCGGCTTAATCTCAGTCTTCATTTGTTCCATAGTGGCACCTCACCTCTATGTGGCACAAAAAAAACAAAAACAAAAAAAAACCAGACCAGAGGTTCATGTATGCTTTCAAGTGCAGTTCTGGTAGCAGCAGGTCTCTGTAGATGTGGTCATAAGTCATTTCACTTTCTAGGTTACTGAACTAACATGAGTACAATTAATTATTTTTACTAATACAGGGTCGCATCGCTCATCTTCATCGTGATAACACGCGTTTAGCACCTGCCGGGTTTCATTCAGCCTCAGCGTTAAGCTAGGCGCTCTACCACAGGTCCAGGTTTTCAGTGTTAGAGAATCCTGGCTCTTTACGGACCTTCCAGTAGGTGCCGTTGTACAGCCACACCTCTCTGCCAGCCTCATCCACGGATTTCCTGAGAACACAAACAAAGAAAATGGTTTTTATTCACTACTCATCTTGCAAAACTGTCGTTTCGGTTAACAGAATTTTAACAGTAAGAACATAAATAGGGATAGTTTGACTCCTCAGTATAGTACTGCTGTCTGAAGCTACAGCCAGTTAGCTTAGCATAACAGCTGGAAATGGGGCAGTTGCATCAACTTTCAATGCTTCATTTACTATCACTGCTGCAGGAAAGCCTGAAGAAGGCCTGTTTTCTTTGATCAGTTTCCTGCTGACCTTTGACCCATTTAAAGTTTTTCACTGGGCTTAAACTGCTTAGCTTTCAATAAAAAATGGAAAAATGTGGATTTTCTAAAACCTTTGACAGGTAGTGTGTACTTCATAATAATGGCCACAGTATTGTCTACTGTTTTAGCCTTTAGTATAAGCAAACACACTCTTGAATGTCAGTGCACAGTAAACTTCACGGTGAAATCACAAACCTGTTTCAGCTGTGAGAATGTCCTTCATTTTCTTTGAGCAGTGCATTGTGGGATAATTTTGTCCATCAACAGCACAGTCAAACAAAAATGACTGATTAATGATTAAACCAATGAGATGAAATACTTTAATTAGTCCGTTTTAAAGGTGCTGATGGGTGGATGTTTTTCTTTATATTTAGGTTTCATTATTTTGTTTAAGGTCATGTTTAAAAAAATAATAAATGGTCTAAAGCTCCTCACCTGAAAAACCTGGGGATGTGCTCCTCCCCTCTCTTGGCCATCTCCTTCCTCCTCTCCCTCTGCTTCTCCTCCACCTCGTCCTTCCTTTTATCTGCCTCTGCTACCTTCCCCTCCTCCAGAAGCCTGATGGAGAAAAGAGGGACAAGACTTAATGAGTGTGCAACATGTAAGGAGGTGTGACAACGTTTTTCAGTGTGAACAAATTCTTGTCTGAACCTCTGGTCTGGTCTGAAGCGTGTGTCTGTAGGTGGGAGAACGGCCTTCAGGTCAGGCGTCAGTTCGTTTAGCTCTCTGGCGTAATGTGAGAAGCCGTAGAACTGGAAGTGGTCCTCAGGCTGAACGTCTGAACAGGAAATAACATCATGTATATCAAGGAATAGAAGACTGGACAATGTGGAGAAGTGTAAAAAAAAAAAAAACAAGTGTTCCAGTGTTCAGACAGGACAGGATGCTACTTACTGGGCTTCCAGATGCACTGTGGTGTAGAAAGAGTGTCACAGAAGATGCCTTCATGCCAGAGTCCTCCAAAGCGATGGACCACCTCTCCAGCCTGGTCCAGAACCACACCTTGCACCTCGTTCTTACTATTATCTGAGCTCCAGTAGCGAGACTAGAATATGAGGAGATCAGGGTTTAGAGTGGTT
The DNA here is from genome assembly GCF_017976425.1 of Toxotes jaculatrix. Taxonomy (NCBI): domain Eukaryota; kingdom Metazoa; phylum Chordata; class Actinopteri; family Toxotidae; genus Toxotes; species Toxotes jaculatrix. Next base: position 20,431,833 of record NC_054411.1, on the reverse strand, counting down.
AAACAGGAAAAGACGACGAGAAAAGTCTGTGTGACTTCCAGCTCAATGAGCAGTAACAGACAAAAGAGGGGGGGGGGGGGGGGGGGGGGGGGGTGGGGGGGGGGGGGGGGGGGGGGGGGGGGGGCTGGTTAAGTGAGGACGACATCAGTGCGCGTGTGCGTCTTTTGCGTGCTCACCTTGACGAAGGTGATCTTGCAGGTGCAGATGTCGCTCTTTGTGTTTCTGATGACCACCTCGCCATAGTGCTCCAACCAGCGCTGCTGACTCAGCACGTTGTGGATACATGTCACGGCCTTGTTCCATTCGTAGTGATCGCCGTACCTGCACGCACAAAACAGTGCAACAATGTTTGAATGGAACTGGGTGTAATTGTGTGCTTTTTGCTTCATCTTTCAGAGGCACAAACACACAGAAATGCATTCTGACGCATGTCCAACAAGATGCTGTCTTTTTCTTTTTTTTTTTTCAGTTTATCTTTCAAAGTAAGTCAGTTGTAAAATATATACTATATATACATATATGTACACTGGCATCATCATAATATCATAGGAAGGCAGTTTTAGTGGCTGCCATCCCTGAGCGGTTTGATGCTGCAGACCCGTGTTGTATGTATGTAACGGTGTGTTTTCATGATTCATTAACAGGCTCATGGTTAAACCATTTTAGGCTGGGGTTAGGGTTACAGTCATTAAGAGAGATTAAAAAAATACTGATTTGAAAATATGAAGAATATTGCAGTGCACTGGTGACTTCTGTGCCACTTAATTGGTCATGATATGGCAGAACTTGTGAAAGAGGAGATATACGACTGTATGGCTGCAGTTGTTACACCACAGGCTGTTATGGCTGCACTGTGCGAGAGGTGTTGTTAAAGGAAGCAGTGGCTCACTTGGGCAGGGTAACATTGACCAGTCCGGAAGAGATGATCTCCACTGACTTCCCCCAGAACTTGTTCTTCCATCTCTGATCTGAGAGCAAACAAACAAGCGTTAGAGGTTTAACTGTGCTCGTACAGTACAGGTGGATCCAGCACTGATCAGTGAGCACACTCCTACCTTGCCAGAACGTGAAGTTTTCTGACTCAGCGTGGCAGGCAGAGATGGGCGGGTGATGGCTGACCTGCAAACACATCATATAACACAGCATTACAGTTTGTTCTAAACCTGGTAGATGAGGATTTGTCAACATATTTCCATATCCTCTACCTGCTCACTGATGTAATGGAAGCCTCGGTCTTCCCTGTGGCTCTCGTATGTTTCTCCTAGAACGGGGTTGAAGGGTTTGTAGCGATACCTCCAGGACGCCCAGGCGTAGCCAGAGATGGAGAATGCTGCCACATAAACCTGTCAAAACACACATTTTTTTTTTTTTTTTAATCATTAATGAAGTTAGAACTGAACCTAACTGTATCTCAGCTCTCAGCTGGTTAGTAGTCTTAGTAAACCAAACGCACCATCCTCTCATACGGATCGTCAATGCGGTTGGCGATGTCCAGCAGATCAGAGTACTCAAGCTCTTCACTGAGCCTCTGCAGCAAAGACAGCGGCTCATTCAGAGCCACTGGCATGGAGACCCTGGACAGGTCCTTGCCGATGTTGTTGTACAGGATGGTCATGATGCCAATGTGGCTGTTGTCCGTTCCTGGGGCAGGCATGGTGGTGCGACGGCCTGGATCACAGAAACACAAATCAGTACAATTAAAATCACGAGACCAAACTGCACATTTACAAGTTTTCAGCAGCAGAGCATGGCAGAAATCAGCCAACATAAAGGAGTCAACACTAGTGGTGGGGTTACCGGTATCAGCGGGCGCTGGGCTGGGTTTCTCAGAAGCGCTGTTCAGACTGGCTCTGTAGTTGAGGGTGGCAGTGGCTGGAGGAGAAGGAGAGGACAAAGTCATCAGTCGTTCTGTCCATTCAAAGTTTATCTCCTGTCATGTTGGTCAGCTGTGGTTGGACAGGAAGGTCTGACAGGCTGGTAGGTAAACACTCACCGTGTCCCTCTTCCGGCTCCGAGTTGCTGGTGGTGGTGATGTCACTCAGGCCCGACTCGTCCGACGCCTCGGCTTCCGACGAGCTCTCGCACACGATCACCTCGCTGGCGTCAAAGTACTCCATCATGGAGTCTGCCACCGAGGGCGCACGGTGACTGTGGCGACCCATAGACGGCGTCCTCTGTGAGGGAGTGCGGGGTGAGGGGGAGAAGAAAGGGATTTACGTTCAAACTCTATTTTTTTATCTTTGAAGCAAAAGGCTTATCTGCTGAGTGCGTAGAGTAAGAAGTGGAGACGGACTGCTAGCTAACAGGCAAGAGACATGCAAAGCAGACACCCTCAGCTCACACACATATATACACATATATACACACATATACACACAGTCAGATGTGAGGCTCAATTCCCACTAGTGTTACCCACCAAATGTCTCCACACAGCGTTCTGTCAGGCTCTTATGTGGAACTGTGTAAACCGCAAACCTGATCACACCAACCACATGACAACACTGCCGTCCATTTGCACTGGTCTGTTACAGACTGTGTCTTGAGGTAAGAATAGTCTCAGGTGTGTTTTGCAGGGAGAAATTTCATACGCGAGGTTGAAAATGGGAGCAAATGAGCGACAGTGAGGTCATGAAACGTACGTCGTACACAAAAAAAGACAAACACACAAATGCTCAACGCGGTACACACCTGGTCTGGACGGACAGTGCAGAAGGATTCCTCGGTAGAGTCAGAGGACAGGGAAAGCGAGTGGACTTTGGTCAGACGCGACTGTATGTCAAGCTATACACATTGCATGGACATGCACATGCATACACATACAGAGACCAGCCATGCAGGACACAGGAAGGGGAAGCACAGAGGAGCAAAAACAAAATGATCAGAACATCATGCAGACTCCATATCACTCACACAGTACATGGTGTATTGTCACTGTACTGACTGACTGTTAGCAGGGCCAGAGGACCAATCTGCATCCTTGCAGCATATTTAAATGGGCCAGGTAGGTCTCTTACTAGTGTGGTAGAAGCAGGTTAACTGAGCTAAAGATGCTAAAGTTTGGGGGTGTGTAAGTCACACAACTCACACAACACACAACTTTCAAACACTGTGCTCCAAACTCCTGCCCAGGAATGAACTAAGCGCTAAGACGCAGGGTGACAGCCAGCTGCAAGGCAACAGCAGTAAACAACAACAGAAAGCCCACAGTCCCATCGGCTGATATCCCATTGGTTCAAACATACAGTGGCATGCAGCATGGACAGAAAACAGGGCAGGCAGCTGAGAAGAGACCTCATGCAACACCAAACGAGAAGGTTACTGAGCACCGTCAGTCTGACAGCAGGCGTTAACGAGCACCTCAACGGACGCAGCTGCTCAGTTTCAGTGTGTGACAACGATCCTGTTGTGTTATGCGTGCGTGTGTGTGTTATGCGTGTGTGTGTGTGTGTGTGTGTGTGTGTGTGTGTGTGTATGTGTGCGGAAAGAGGGAGAGAAAGACTTGAGGTGTGCTCCTTCAGGTCGTGCCTGTGGTGACTTGTGTCTGTCCTGCCTAGAAAACAGCCCAAACCTGCTCAGCAGTTTCACACAGCACCTCACCAACAGACAGCGAGGGCTTGGCCCCCATTGTATTTTGCAGGCCGATACTAATATTTTGTGCCAGTTCTCAGAGTTTTAACTCTGGGATTCCAGGAAGAAAAGTTGAGGGGTGGTGGTGAATAAAGTCAACAGAGAGGTAAAGAGGGACAGACACAACCAAAATCATTTCAAGTCGCTGCTGTCATCTGCTTTTTGAAAGGACGAGCATGGTTTTTGAGTTTTGTTTCTAAATATCCCTGCTCTGGTCCCTGTGCATGTCGTTTCATGTGTGTGTGTGTATCTATGTGTATGTGTGCATGTTACCTCAGACAGTGTGCTACACAGTGTAGCAAGCTGCTGTGAGGTGTTCTGCCTGAGGTCTGGGCTGGTCCAGGCCTGCCTCAGTCTTTCTCGCTCAAACGATAAAACTTCGTGGACGGACTTGAGAGAAGCATGAACTGCAAACACAACATACAGAAACTATATGAATCACAAGGAACATATGATGCTAACTGTAATAAAGATGTATGATAATAAAGAGCAGTATTAAGTTGGGTATTTTTCACTTACTAAATTCAGTCTGAAAACAAAATCTAGCATTAATTAAAAGTAAACAAAAGTAGGGCTGGGTTCTGTTGGCTGGTTTTCGACCTGCAAAATACCTGGGTTTGTTAAGCTCTGACGCTAACAAAGGAAACATGCAGGTAGCATTAGCAGCTTCTCATTTATTGCCATTGCTTGTCATCAGCTTTTAATGCAGATCAAATTGATAAAGCTAAATAACTTGCAAATGGTACTTAATAAGGGTCACTGGGGTATTTCGAGGGATTTGGGTTTGATGAAGGACCTTAACTGGAACCCAAAATGACATCTTGAAATAGTTCATTTTGTTTAGTTACATTAATAACTGATAAAACTGAAAATCAAGTTGTCACTGATTAGTAACTTAAGTTGACTCATCCTGACCCTGTTGTTATTAAACACTAGCTCAGTTAAACCCATTCAGAGAAACACAGCTGTTACGTGGGAGGGCCGCACCTCTCTGGGAAACAGTGCAGATGTCCTGGTGGAGCTTCTTGGCCTCAGGTGAGGTGACCTGAGGATTGGACAGCTGAGAGTAGACGTAGCCAGGGATAGACTGGACAGACGCCCCCAGACCAGAGCAGTTACTGGTACTCAGGTGGCTGGACGTGAACTGGAGATAAGAGGACAGAGAAGAGGAATGGGGTGATATAAAAATGATAGACTCAGCTTCACGAGCAAAGGATGTAACAAACTATAAGATGGATCATAACACTGCATTCAAGGTTAAAGTCGGTCCTACCATTCCCCCCATGGCTTCAACACGGGACAGAGTCCTGGAGTGACCAAACACTTTCCCCACCTTCTTCTTGGGTTTCTCCAGAGAAAGATTCTAAAGCAGAGACCAACAGGGCTGGTTGTTAAATGTCATTGTATTCAGAACAACATTATGTCATCATTACGCAAAAAAACAAACAAAAAACAAAGCTCCAGTTAAAGATAAGACAAATGATCTCACTCCGCTGTTAATTTCCAATGAAATACAAACTAAGAAATCACAGAAATTCATAGTTGCTACCAGAATACTCACCTGCATGCTGATTCTCATCTCCAGGTCTGTATTTGTGATTGGCAGGCCTCCTTCCAGCCAATGGAGTCGCTGGATAAGCTGAGCCAGTTCAGTCAGCTCTGCCTGACAGCGAGCCAGGTCTGACAGACAGAAGGTCAAAAGGTCACAGTTCAGAGATTAACAGAACACACACACACAAAGGTTTGTATTCTGTCTGAGGATCAAGATTACAGGTGCTTCTCACCATTAGAGGTTGCATCTATGTCATGGGTCTGCTGCAGCCAGGCTGACACCTTGCTGGTCACCCCTGGGTTAGAGGCGATGGCAGGGGCGGGGCTGCCCATCTCTGGTTGGTACACTGAGGCTGAGCTGGCATAGTGAGGGGGCTGGAGGATTAAAAACACATCCCAGTTAAAACCACAGCAAAAACCAGTGACAGAACAATTTCCTCAGTTTTTTCTTTTAAAAAACTATAAGACAACAGTGAGTGATAGAGTAAATAATGCTGCAATTACTGAAGTAATCAACTGATGGAAAATTAAATCAACAAATCAATCACAACTTTAACAAACAGACCATTTAAATTATTCCTCAAGCCAAAAAAAAAAAGTCAACCTGAAGATCAACTTTTTCCAGAGAACATGAAAATATATTGGATAAAACTAAAATAAATGTATCTAGATCAGATGGAGTCCAACATGTTCAGTGTGGACCTGTAAATTCTGTACATTTACTAACACATCTAAAGTTTTTAACCCCAAAGGGGAAGAAAAATCTAGTGAGTGACATTAACTTCAGTAGAAATCTGTACTGACTGTTGATCTGCTTTTCTGGGCAAGCGTGGCCATGGCTGGCAGGGTACTGTGGCCCATGGAGAGAGCATGAAGGACGCCACGATGGACACTCATCGCCTCGTTTTTCCTAAATACACGATGGGCACACAGCTTGGTCAGCCAGATGTAGAAGATGTCATGGCTCTTTGTCTAACAGGAAGGAAAGGGAGAAAGAGAAAAAAGGAAGAGGAGGAAAGCGATACATCTTAGGTTTATTTCAGGTGAAAGAATGACCAGACATCTGGTTACTAACTTCATTTGGATCCTCTACATTGTGAATTATGAATTTCAGTGGTTTTAAAACTGAATTGTGTAGGTCACCTTGAGGTGGTAGAGGTTGTCTCCGGCATCCAGATCTATCCGTTTGGATTTCTTGTTGACGGACATGACAGCAAGGCTGACATCCAGAGAGCCATGGAGCTTCCCTCTCTGAATCTAACACACAACCACAGAGCGTGTTTTAGACATTTTCTCTTGTTACCAATTCAACAGATTTACACAGATCTGTTAGTTCCACACTGGAATCAGTTTAGTGAAAATGACTTACATCCTGCTGTGTCTTTGAGTACTTGAGAATTCCTTTCTCCAACAGGAAGTATCTCTGAAAAGGACCAATCACAGTGAAGTGTTAGAAAGAAAACAAAGATGATTCAGTGGTTCGTAGCAGCCGTATTATGCTGACTGGTTAGAAGGTAAAACAGCTCTGCTTCCATCAACTAACTCTGTGTTTAAAAAGCAAATGTTTACACATTGAACAGACGTGACTTCATATTAAAAAACCAGAGCAAGAAAAGTTTGAATGCTGTCCAGCTTGGGCTATGCTCACCTTGTGCCAGCCTTTGAGCGGGTACTTCCTCCTCTTCATCAAGTAGCCCTCACAGATCCCAGGGATACTGAGGTCCAGAGAGGAGCCAGGAGCTGAATACATATCCATCTGCTGCAAGTCGTCCATCACCTCCCAGTCACGAGACTGACACGGACAGAGAGAGAAAATGGGTAAATGTTTTATGCTTTAAATCTTCCACCCTCCCTCATCTTTTTTTTTTTTTGGAGCCCTTTGGATTATAAATCAATTACTTATAATTTTCGAAATATAATCTCATCCTTTGCTTGCAAAGACAAAACAAGTGACGAATGAATCTATGAGTCACGGAAATGGTACAAAATACAATGAAATCCAGCAAACAGAGATAAATAAAGGCATCATGGAGTTCAACACTCAACTTCCTGTTACCTGCTTTGAATGTTTGGAGGAGCCGGTGCTGCTGTTCCGAGAGTGGCCAGGTTTGTAGGTGCTTGCCGGGGATTTGTCAAGGCCGCTGATCATTGACTGGCTGCTGCTCAGAGGCGGCGGACAGACCTGAGGGTCCATTGGCGTAAAGTGATGAGAAAGACGTTGCATGGAGTCGAGGGAGCTTCAGGACAGGATGTGTCTCATGGCAAAGTACACGGGACTGCAGAGGTTAACAAGAAACAGCAAGGATACAGTGATAAATCAATCATAAAAGGCACAGGGAAAAAAAATAAAACTGCGTGCAGTAACACAATCGTGTTCAATGTTAAACAAACATTGATCTCTGACACCTTGCTAATAATGTAAGCTATGTCAAGTTAAAGAGTATGAAAAAAACATCGAGGAAAAACAGAGAGTGAAGAGTCACTTTTTCTGTTTTTCTGATTGGGAAATTTTGATCCACAAAGCTTCATCGATACTCTCCAGGAACAGCGATGATTTCATTTCCAGCAGTCTTGTTTTACACAACATGGACTGGATAATTCGACTGTAAAAAAAAAAACTGTATTCTGAAGCATTGTTTCTGAGGCCAAAGTGTGTATAATCACTACAACCAGAAAATCCTCCGCACAGCTATTTTTACATTCTTCTCATCTCAACACCTATTTGCATCCGTCACCTTTTTGTTTTCCTCTTCATGCTTCCGTATTTTGATTATATCAGGGGAAAGTCCCTGTTCTTTCTCTCATTTTCCTACCAAGCTTTTCATCAGTAAATAAAATGTGCCCAAATGGATGCAAACACCAAATGTGAAGGTATTATGGAATGATATTAGTCAGACGACTGAGACCACTACAAACAGAAAGGCCAACTATGGTATATAAGATCAGGCTTGACACTCTAAATATAATTACTATATCAGGAAGTCGGAAAGTCACTGGGTCAACCAGACAGACAACAACACTGACAATAAGGATGAAACTACAGTCAACAGATGGCCCATTGAATATCCAGCGGCTCTTCCTGCTCCTCTGGAAAAAAAAAAAAAAAAAAAATGAAAAGCAACACACCACCCTGTTCAACTGCGGGCATTTCCTTTTCTCATTCAGAAGGTGACAGCAGCCTGAAAGAGGAAGTGCTCCATGGTAACATTCCAGTCATCTGTTTTGAGAAGCCTGACCAGATTCTGGTGGCAGTTTGTTGCTGATGGCTGGAAGCCATTATCACATGATGGTGTGTTCAAAGAAAACAGGGATGTTTTCCACTGCAGGTCTTATTGTCTGCTTCGTGGAAAATTACACCTGCACCCCCACCCCAAAAAAAAAAAAAAAAAAAAATTGACAGTATCAACATATATTGATGTATTCTAATGTACCATGATAGGAGGCTTTATCCATATCAGCAACCTTTACTCTGAACATGAGTTAAAAAGTGCTCAACAGGAAAACACTGGTGACAACGTAGCCAAACACTAGTGCATAAAACCATATACTGAGGCCAAGAACAGCAATGGCTCACATCAGGAAAGCCTTGGTAGCACAATAACAAAAGGAAACACACCTGTGTTGTCTTGACGACTTCAAAAGCTGCTCCTCCGGTAGTCCACAAGAAGCCTTTTTAACTTCCTCTGAAGAGCAACTGTAGAGCCGTAAAATATTCCCCTCCAAGTTACTCTAAAAAAAAAACCAATAAATAAATCACACCACAAAGAGATTTTCCTTTTAAACTTCCTTCAGCATCCAGCTGTCCTCTGTAGAACTCTCTTCAACTCTCCTCTGTGTTGCACTGAGAGCAGCGCCACACCTGACTGATGATGTGCTTGTTAGACGAGTGCATATCAAAGCCAGCGGGTATCTGGGCGGGGCTGAAAGTAGAGCAATACTCCATCTACCTGACCAAACAGGCCTGCCAGCTCTGTTGTCATGAAGACAACAACATCTGTGGCAAAATTCATTGTCATGAGGTGCACATGAGAAATTTTAGAGCCTGAAATTGTGTTCAACAATAAATCCTGACATGCAAAGGCAAGTAGCAGCTGCTGCGTGTGATTTCAAAACACCAAATGTCAAGAAAAGGGTTGAATTTCTTAGAATGCTAAATCACAATTTAAAAAAGGCCGTAAACTACAAACATTTTCCTTTTTATGCAAAACTAAAAAAAAGATAAAAATTAAAAATATAAAAAGAATGTAAAAAAAACCCTGTCTAATCCATAGTGAATATATATCGGATTCCTCTGTGCCGTAGAGCTCGAATTGTTGTCGCAAAACTATTAAAGACTCACAAATGAGCCACACTGTTTCACATGTGACACATGGGAACTGGTCCTGGAGCACTACAGCACCAAATTGTAATCTGCCACTGAAAATCTGTAGCATTGAAGTTTATTAAAAACGACAGTGTCTGGCTGTTTAAAAAAAAAAATCGCTGAGCCTTTCGTAAAAATCTAACTTTTTATTTGTGAAGCGCTGACAAAGATTTCTCTCTTCAGTAGGACCCAATGGGAGGTGTTAACATGGAGGAAAAAAGAGAGAGTAAGAGGCCTGATCCTTTGTTCTCAGTCAGTTCGTGGCTCTGCCTTAAAAGCGTTGGTGGGTTTGCCTCTTTAAAAGGCAAACAAACGAGCAAACTAGTAAAATCCCAATAATGCCAGGTATTCACATTGTAATGGTGCAGGTGGAGGGGAAAGCGAGCTCGACAAGCTGCCTGAGGAGTTTCGTCTCAAAATACCACGCGTTCATTAAGGCACAAAAACTTCCACGGTGGCTTCAGATTTTCAGACCCCTTCATTTTTTTTTTTGCACACTTGATTATTTTGCAGATTGAACTGTAAACGGCCTGCCACCTTCAGGTCTGTCATCTGATGTTCTATGGGGTTAAAGTTACCTTTGGCTGGGCCACTCAGTGACAGTCAGAGACTTGTCCTGAAGCCACTCCAGCGTTGTCTCGGCTGAAGGCTTCAGGTCATTGTTGTGCTGAAAGGTGAACGATCACCCCAGTCTCAGCTCACGTACGCTCAGGAACAGGTTTTCTCTCTTTGTTTGGTTGCATTCATCCATCCCTCAGTTCTGACCAGTCTCACAGGAGACATGTGTACGACTACTGAACTGACTGAGGCAGAAAGAGGGTGAACTTTCTGTGCTTCTCCAGCCATTGAGAAACATATGCTATCATGCGGACCAATCACGGTTGTTGCTATCCGTGTCACTGTGATGTGCGATTACACTTCAAGGTAGGCACTGATTCTATAAACTGGACTTCAGAGCGACTACTGGGATCTCGGTCACCTCCCTAATAAAGTCCCTTCTTGCCTGATTACTACGTTTGTCCAGACAGCCAACTTTATAAAGAGCCATGGTGGTTCCAAAATCCCGGGAACACTCAAAGCTGTGTGAATCTGTGCGTGAATACGTGAATGGTATGTAGTATAAATAGAAGCGCAGCCCATTTACAGCTACATCTTTGAACAAGTGGACCTGGAGCAGGATGAGGTTCTGAAGCATTCTGAGGTACTTCCTATTGCCAAGTAAACCAGTTAGTTCTTGGAAGGAGTTCTCCCGCCTGTTAATACCTGGGAAGACGATGGAGGACGACAAACACATACGACAGAAGGACAAAACATTCCCTGCATGCTTTGCACTGCACATCATTATCAGATCGCTGCATATCTTGGTAACAGAGTCACCATGTGAAACATTCTGAACAGAACGATAAGTGCTGATTTGCTGACGCTCAGCCTTATAAGGCTTGGTGATGTACACCGCTATGAGGAATGGACATTTTTGATGGGACTGACAAGCATACCCTACTTTTCCACGTTTCCTGTTACGAAAATACTATTTCATGCTATGACTGCACATTTTGGTTTTTCTGTAAAATGGTCACAGTTATACTGCTCCTCTCAATAATGATGTGAAGCTGCCATACTGGCACTCATCATATGGAAGAGTATTTATAAAATAACATGTGACAAGAACTCTGACCACGCAGATAGCTTTTGGTTTTTAGACGTTTGCTTCCACGGCAGAGCACTGAGGGAGAAGGACACTTTGTTTATGGTGCTCACAGCACTAAACAATGACATTTAAATAAAAATTCAACAGCAATGTATCTTTCCAAAAACAACCTTCTGGTTACTCTACATATTTATCACTGAGAACAGTTTCCACAACCAGAACTATGCTGTTATAGCACTGCCCATTCACCCATCTGTATGACTACCACTGTTTACAGTGTAGTACAGTACAAGTGCACTGATAAAACTCAACTGTTTTGTTTTATTAAAGAGCGAAATATTGTGCAACACAGTGTCACTGCTGGGTGGTGCCTCTACTGGCGCATGGAGCACGAGCCTGAACAAGTCAACATCTCTCCATACGCTCCCTGTGATCATTCAGCCAGAAAGATATCCACAAAGGTAAACTGCACCAAGTCCACTGATGTTGACCACAAAGTCTGACAAAGAGGACCATTCTTGGAAGTGTCTCAGTGGTCGGTAAGCCACATCAGCATCTATTTAACCTTAGGAGACTGCAAGGCAAAGGTGAAGTGTTCCAGCTGTAGGCCAAGGCTGTTTGGGACATTACTGTGACACACCTACAGGATAATGAAGACATCTAGAACTGAGAAGGGCTGTTATCATCCAGCACTCAACACTCCCTCATAATCACTATTTTAATCTGATGCTATTTGGCAGGAGTTTCAGAAAAAACAAAAAAAACAAAAAAAACCTTCCTTGGACATCCAGGTTGGGAAAGCACTTCTTCCCTCCAACTGTCGCCCATGAACAATGCCCCCTAACTGATCTCCATCAGTCCTTCTTTGGTGGACATACATAATGATACGTTTTCACAAAAATACCTCACAGCTGATGTCATAACCCAGGTACAATATTTACATGTTGAGTCATTAAACTGGGACAGAGGAAGAAGTTCAGAACAACCATGAGAAGTATGTGGTCTGACCAGTCAAGGAGGCAACCAACAGGGGAGAGATACAGCCCTGACAGCATGATTAACAATGCGACTTTAACCTTGTCATGACACAAGGCCACGTGTCAGTTGTAAAAATTTGTTGTTCGAATTCTGTGAATTCATTCAAGACCTTTCTCCTGCTCACTGCGGGTCACTAACCTCATCAACAAGACGCAAACCCCCTAAAAACAGAAAGGTCAGGTTGAAGTTCACGTAAAATATACAAAAAAAATCAGCAGAGCTCTGGAACAAGGTTTTATGGACTATAACAACATTCATGAAAATGATGGACATAGGAAATTGTGGAGAACCCAAAAGCCACCAACTCATCTGTCAAACATGATGGTGGTTCTGTTAAGGACTGGGCATGTATGGCTGCCAGTGGAACTGGTACACTAGCATTAATTGATGATTTCACTGCTGACAGAAGAAGCAACTTACATTCAATAAAGGCAGAGAGCTAACAGTGGCTGCAGTGAAAATATGGGAGAGCATCACTAGGGATGATACAAAGGGCCCGGTGATGGGTATGGGTCAAAGACTTCAGGAAGTCATTGACTGCAAAGAAATTTTCCACAAAAAATGATGGACGGAGATGATTTTGTTTGACCTTGTGTAACTGTCCACTTACTTCAGAAACCTTAACCTTAAAAGAAAGTATGTACTGAAATTAAGACTAAGACTTGGAACGACTTTAAACATCACAATGAGGAAGCATGAAGACAAATTACACTTTTGATGGAAAAGGACTGTTGTGGTGTATCAGTCTGAACCAGTTCTGAAGAGGAAATGGTTCTGACGTGATCCGAGAGCACGATGCTGCTGCATCATGGGATCAGCCGGGACACCAGTTGCTGAACTAACAGACAACAGCTCTTAGTGTGGATGACAAGATGATGACAAAGATGTGTAATCACTGTATTTGCTGTGATGAATGGGTCATTTTGGAGCAAGTGGATGAAGCGACATATATGCCAAGCCATCCTGATTAAAATGCTCTCCGACAAAGATCCACAATTTTAAATACAAATTTAAATGGCATGTCACAAACAAATAAAAATCAGAGGGGGTGATTTCACACCTGAGTTGTATATTAATCGTATTAACTGTAGTGTCAAAGCACTTTGATCAGCTGAAGCACCCAGTCACTCCCAGATTTAAAATGAAAGGAGTGTCTCATTCTGGCAACAGTCTTCCTTAAAGGACGGTCCAGGAAACCTCCTCAGTTCTGTGAAATAAAGTGAATTACTGCACCCTACATGATGCTGGACCAGATTACAATTTACAGGTCACCCAAGGAGCCAGGGGACATGAAAAAAGGGAAATGAACATCCCCATACGTACATCCAGCACTACTAGTAAGTCACCAACCACAGCAGTTATGGTGACCATGGTGCAACGTGACCAAACCAAATGTCATCTCATCATCTCATAAACAGATGCAGATGGTATCAAGGATTTGCTATTAAAGGGAAATGTAGTCTAGAACAATCTGTACTGTATCATGCATGTCTGTGTGACATCACATCAAATAGGGCTGAGACCTGAACGGACTGGTTCTCTCTCTCCCTCCCTCGCTCCCTCCCTTTCTCTTTTCTATCCTCCATCTTTCACTGCCTCCTCTCCTTCCAGGAATGTGCCAGAGCAACATGCACAGGCTGCTTGGTGACTGGAGGCAATTCTCTCTAGGTCTAAAACACAGTGTTTACAAGCCAACACAAGAGGCCTGGGTGCAGTTATTATGTTAAGTAGGAGGCGGAAAGTCAAGTGCTTTGTGCCGTCTAAAAACCTGCAGTCCCCTGCAGTGAGGACAAGAAACTCCAGCAGGAGCTGATGATACGCATGTCAACACAGTGTAAACGAGAGAGAAACACTCTTCAGTGTCTTCAATTCCACACTAAAGGCTTTAATAAAATTCTCACAGTTAAGCTGTGTTGCAGATTACTATGTTGCAGTGACAGAGAGAAAGAAACAATGATTCCTGATTTTTACTTTACATCACTGGCGTCACAATTCGAGTATCAAAATCTTACAAACAATACACAAATCCTACATCTTGGCCTCACCTCCACAGAATATGATGCAGAACGGGCTTGAGAAATACACACACACACACACACACCAGAGTAACGTCCCAGGCTCTGAAGACCATAGCCCCAATTTGTACTGAATTTATTAGCATTATACTTGAGTCACAGAGGTATGTGCATGTGATGACCCTGTACCCAGCAAAATCTGAAGAATCCAGAAAGTTGTTTAATTAGACTAAGATGCTAAGATTTTTTTTTAACTTGTGTCCCCACCTTAACCTTTTGTTCCACATCCAAACAAAGATGGTGGCAGGAAATGACATTTGTATGATGTGAACCAAATCTTATCAGTTCATTTAACATGTATGTTTCTACTAATATTTTACATTTTCATGTTTAAACAATGTGTTTATATTTTGCCTGTCATATGTCATTTCCTGCTATGCTTTGACTGTAATAGTTGTAGCTTGAGAAATGAGTTAAAATAACTTTATTAGTCAAAGTCAAGACAACACTTTGTGGATTCAGCAGCAAACAACAGCAGTGTTGAAATCTACCAAACAAGACAACACACCCAAGAGGAACATCACACAGGAGGGTGTGTGCGTGTGAAGACACCTGGGCGCGCGCGTGTTGCTGGGAACAGGTGATCTAAAACACAGAGGTTTGTGAACAAGTCCCCAAAACACTACCATGGCGTGAGACAACGCTACGTGACACATTTTATATCGCCAACAAGGAGTTTCCTGATTCTCCTTCTGAGGTATTTCGTCAAACATTTGGCGATATTAGCTAAATTAGCTCCACGCGGTAAAAAAAAAAAAAAAAAAAAAAAAAAAACTACACGCAAAAAAAAGTGTCGTTTTTCATTAAAAACCCCAAAACGAACTCTAAAGTTTTACTCTCCGTTTTAACGCTGAAACAGTATCAAACATTTAACCTGGCGTCTGCTGAAACGATTCAGTTTCTCTGAACAAGAACTCACCTGCGTCCTGCCTGACGGGAGCGCACCTGCTGCACTGATGAGGTCCCTCTGCTGTCTATAGCTGCCCTCGCGCTGCCACCTCCGCGTGAGCCTTTTTCCTTTTTTCTTTTTTCATTCCTCTATTTTAGAGAACACGTGTACATTAGCAGCATGTTATTTATTTCTACAACAAAATTTACAAATTAAATTACAAATATAAATGTTATTATTAATAATAAAACGTCCAAAATTTGATTGTGATTCAATGTGGAATTCACATTAACAGATATTCAAAAATATCTCTATACTTCCTTCAAAGCATAAAAGTCTTTATCCTGAAATTCAAGTGTTTGCCCTGTTGTCCTTTTTAAATAATGTGGAACATCCACACACACTAATACAATAAGTTTGTATCTTCTTCCAGTCCACAGAAAATGCAAGAATACTCACTATCAGTTCGAAGGCTCTCAGATGTCTTTTTTTGCTGGATTTCTTTGATGCAAAATTTCAAAGGAAATCCTTAAAACTTTATTACTAAGACTAAATTTGTCCCCAACCAGCCAAATTTTCTGCCATTTCATTTCTCCAGACAACAAAGCCCAAAGGATCTTCCTGTGGGTTGAACTGCAACTAGAATTCCTGATGTTTAGGGAGCAGTTTCATTCTCTCCAGACAAGCTTACTTTCTCCTATAGGCTTATCATTTTTATAATTATTTGTAATTATTATATTATAATTATATTTATAATTATTATTTTCTTTCTAATTTTATATTTCTTCCCCAACATATTCCAAATTGTTTGGTAGGTTTGTCTTCAGTATTTGTTTTAATTATTTCTCAGGCTTCATTTTTTAAAATTCTTTATTTTGTAATAGTGTTTCCAGTAATCTCTATTATTGATTATATTTAATCAATCCCATATTGACTTCACGGCGTTATGATCTGTAAAAAGTCTGTGGGTTCCACCTTATCTTTTAAGTCTTTTGTTTAGTAATAAGTTTTATCTTGGTAAAAATGACAAGATTTTTACTATCCTGCTTCAGCTTTTAAATAAGATTTACAAAATAAAGTAACTACTAAAAAAAATTTTAGTACTGAAAGCTGGTGTGCAGGAAAACTGCAGATTCCATCAATTTACGCCTACAAACTATAAAAAATACACACTAGTCACATGTCTCAGCACTGAACAACATTTTATTCTGTACTTTTTCCAGAACTTCTGTACAATACCAACGTTTTCAAGACCTGGAAATGATCACTTCAGTAAGTAATCCAGCCTTTGTCGAGCCACAGAAGAACCCTGCTTTAAGCACAACACAACACAACCAAACAGGGATATGATCTCTTCACTTCCAGGAAGTCATTTGCCATCAACATTTTGGCAGTCACATATATTTTGCTAGGAGCTGCTTCTCATATAAACATTCTATAACGTAATAAGAGAAAGAAAAAAAAAAAAGGAATGCCCTATGTTAGTAATCCCATTTGAATGGGAAGCAAACCTTGACAAGACGTTGACAGCAGAGACAAACTGCTCTTTTTCTCCACATCGAGGTGGCTGATGAGAGCTAAAAGCAGACACAGAAGGGCAGCGGAAGGCAGAAAGAAGCTACAACAACGATCATTCATTCGTCTGACCCATTCGTCTCATGCTGAGGAGCTTCTCGAAAAAAGAGTAAATGAAAAATGCTGAGGACGAACAGTCTGTATGTGGGCTTGAAGGAAAATACCGTATGCTTATTTGTTTTCTGGCAGAGGGTTAGATGAGAGGAAGCCGCCCTCATGTTTGTCTGTTAAATCAACCTACACTTCGCTACCAGGACGAAGACACTCGCAGCTGAAGCATCGCTAACTTCAGCTGAACTGGGATGAGGACTGTGGATTTTACAGTAGAGTCAGGCGAGACAGGGATGTCTTTACAGCCGGTACGAACAGGTGGAATGATTACAGCAACCAACAGCACTTTCGATGTATCTATGGGCATGTGAGTATTGAACTGAGATAGACATGGAGAGTCTGAACATGTGCTATATGAGTGTTTTCTTCACTGAGAGCCCTTCAACCCTCAGAGGACACTGTGTCGAGCCTGACATCTAGTGGTGAAAAGGGATGCTTCTGAAATTACTGCTATTAGTTGGGGTTTATTTTCAGCAAAAGGTAGTTGACACAATACTTACAGTGTTAAATGAAATTATGTTTAAAAAAAAAAAACCCATAAGACTTGCTTTGCCTCGTGTGTGCACCTCTGTACAGATGCACCCAGAGCCCAGAGTGAGTGAAGTTACTTACTTAATCACAAAAGCCAGTAACCCGAAGAACAGCAGGGTTTCTAAATGAACAACGCACCCCACACACAGCAAATCAGCATTAGTTTCAACATGACAATGAGAAAACAGCATAATAAAAAGGGTAGAAAGGTGGATGTCAATGAAACTGACATTTCATGTCCGGTTTCTTATCTGGTAAACAGATTTACTGTCAGTTCAACAGCACTATTAACAATGAGAGTCAAGCAGAACTTTTTCTATAATATACAGGAATCATTGCATTTAGAATCGAGAGCTGCTGATGTTTTGTTTTTTTTTTTTATGTGGCCTGGCTGTGTGGAAGCAGCTGAGGTCCAGTTTGAAAGAGGTGTGGTGCGGTTTCACCCTGGCCAGAGGAGACAAGGCACATAACTCGCACAGCCTTGGCTAAATGTTCGCTTTCTCCGACTACCTTCCATCACGAAAGGTCCGTCTTTCCTTCCTCCCCTCTTGAATTCAAAGAAAGTGAGGCTACTTTGAAGGAGAGCCTGCTGTGATCAACACCATCATCTTTCACTGCTCCAACCAACTCAGGCCAAGGTCCCTTCATCCCCCTGTCCAAACCTGGCTCCACGCTTGAGCCTAAGGGAGATCCTGGACTTCTCCTCGTAGATCCCCACCAGAAAGTTTTTTTTTTTCTTCCTAGTGGCAAAAGAGTATAAAAGCTGACTACATTTCTGTTTGGACTTGTGGATCAAAGTGTAACAGCTGCTTTTGAGTGTTACTGTATGTACTTTTATCCAATCCTACAGTGTGAATTTAAAGGTTTGAGACATGAAACTAACATCTCACAAGCAATGTGGGCTAGTTGATCTCAGCCATCTTGAGTTTTGGAATCAAAGAGGACATCAAAATGAGAGCTGGTTAGCTACAAACGTAGCACGAATACACCACTCTAGGCCAAATTTGCCAGCATCTGACCAGCGGCTGGTGTTTCTTTTTCATTCTCAGGAGAGCACTATCATTTCTTCTCTCTCTGCTACATCCATCCAACACAGGCTCGATTCCACACCTGAACCCTGGACTCACTAAAGCCTTACACATAGGTGCTGCGTCGTCTTCTGTGATTTTGTTCCTCCACTGCAAACAAAAAAAAAAACAAACAAAAAAAAAGGTCCCTTTGTCTTTAGTTCTCGGCCTGGCTTTGAGTCCAGCACCATCCAGAGAGTCAGGGCTGGGAGCTGCCCTGGCTGTCCGGGTCCGTCCCTGAGGAGCTGGTGTCTGAGTCCGAATCGTCGTCGTTGTGGTCATCCTCCGCCAGGCTTTTCTCCCGTATCCGCCTGTGGGTGGCGCCGAGGCGAGCCAGCAGGCCCTGGTAGTCGAAACGGCCGCGCTTCTCACCAAATGGGTCCTGGGTAGAGGAGACGGGAAAACAAGCAGAGGCGTGAGCCAGGTTTGAGCATGTACAGCAGGATACAGCAGGAAAAAGCACCTGTGCAATGTTCGTTAACTTAACGCTCCTGACAACTATAGTAGGATAAACCCCACTGATTGTCTGAGTATCAAAGCTAAAACCATCTACACCCCAGTGTTTCTGGCCTGTCATCTGCATCATGAAACATCCAGCCGCTTTGGTTGCTAACAGTTCCAGTAACTTACAGCAACACAATCAAACATGCTGCTGTTGCTGTTGTTACAACATTTTCAAAATCACCCAAATGCATCTGTTACAGAACGTGATGAGTGTATCAGTCAGTCAGTCAGTCAGTTGTGCCTGCTCAGTATAAATGAGCAGAAGCTGCAGTCATCACAAACTATTCAAAGCCCCATCAGAGGCACACACACCGCTAGCTAGTGTTTACAGCTGTGACCGATGCCATGAAGCCCCATTAACAGCCTCAAACCTGAAGCATCTTCACATAAAGAATAAATTTGATTTCTTTTTTTATTTCATAACATTTGACATGTACAGTGTTATACAATATACAGTGCTTATCAGGTGTGTGCTGTGGCTGAAATCAAAGGTAACAAGAATAATAATGGGTTTAGTCGTATGACGCCCCTCTGATCTTTTTTTTTCTTTATTAGTATAATTTAAGTGAACGCAGGTTACAGTAATGAAAAATGATTTCCACCAGGTCTTTAGGCTAATGTTACATTATACATAAAGTCTTAGAGACCACTGGCTGTAATTGTGATTTTGACGACTGCTCGCAGCATCAACTGAATGCCAAGACTGTTAGCATTTTAAAAGCTATATGTGATATGGTTTGAATTACAAATGGAGATCAGAGGAAAACGTATACATAAAATATAAATAACATGTCGTCACCTGCATGTTCTGTCCTTGTAGGTGCAGTCTCTCTTTGCAGACTCCCTCGTAGAAATCATAGTATTCTAGGAAGGACTTTTCCATCACACTCCTGGAAGAAGGAGAAGAAAAGAGGTAAGAAAGTGAGAAGGACAGAAGAGATGAGAACATGTTACAGGCAGAGGGAATGCTGGTCTCACCACAGAGCTTCAGGACAGGGGACTTTGCCTTCCAGCATGTCACACACTGCCACCCTCATGGTTTCATGGCGGATGCACTCGTTGTAGTTCTTACTGTCCCCTGGGTGGCGCTCCTGAGACACACACACACATAGCAGAGCCTTGTCTGGTAACTTAAACCAAAGTTCATTAAAAAAAAACAAAGATGAGCTGCACTGGTGAGGATGATGGATTAGCTGGTACTTTGGTTGGTATCATTATTCAAACGGAATCGTCCCAATTAAATTTAATTTCCTGTTTTAGAGAAAAAAGATGTTAAAATTAAAGACATTTGTCAACTTATCAAGCCCTGTGTAATTCAGCTCTGACACGGCAGTCATGAGAGTCATCATTACAAGTCAAAAACCACATATTTACATTTTCTAAGTCTTTCCCATTAACTGAACTGAACGACCCATAACTTTAGGTGTTAGCCACTGTCACTGGTTGCTTTTAGCTGAGCGCCGTGAGAAAGTTTGTTGTCAAACACAGGTAAGATTTTGTGATTCAGAACCCAAAGTGTGTGTTTTTCCTGCCTTTATTGTGCATTTGTAAACCGTAGGCTGGGCGCACAGTGTTTGGGAGAATGCTAGTCGGTGTTTCCAGACTCAGGAAAGGTGTCCAGTAGTAAGCTATTTTTACAGTAAGAAGCGGGGGCAGTGTGAGCAAATGCTACGTCGTTATATTTCTTTTTTTTTTTTTCCTTCTTGCTCTCTGTCCTGCAGTCTGTTCTCCTTTCTGGGTTGGTTTGACAGCATGGAGGGGGGGGAAGAGAGAGAGAGAGAGAGAGAGAGAGAGAGAGAGAGAGAGAGAGAGAGAGAGAGAGAGAGAGACTGACAGCTGAGCCGGGCCTTAAGAGGAAGCCGTGGTGTTAGGTGGGAGCTGCTTCATTCTATCAACCTTCTACTGCAGGTGGAGCCAACCAGTAAAACAACAGCATTGTGTAAAACAGACACATAACATTTCAGTCATTTAAACGATGCTCTTATATTATATTATAACCTTTATATTAATGGCACCTCTTCTATTGTTGACTGATGTAAATGCATTTTGCTATCAAACAGCGATAACAGTGCCAACATGTAAAACTACAAGGATGGAGGTGGTTCCACTGATGTTATATAACATCAGATCATATGTGCTCCCACAGCTGACTGAAGTGTTTCAGAGAGAAAAACGAGGTGTTCTGAGGTTTTTCAGGAAAAACTGACACATATGGATGAGACACTTTGTGCTTGGGTTTGTTTTTTCAGTTTGGCACACTTTGGATAGTACGGTGTGTTAATCAGCTCTGGCTCCTGTTCCCACAGGATACTGGCGCAGTGTGCTTAGGTGCTAGAAGCTGCACTGGTTCTGTCATTAGTTTCTAACAAAGATGTGTTACTGCTGTTTTTAAGATGTAAACAAACACACACACACACACACACACACAGTCTACCTGTTCAAATCCAGGTTCGTTGTGATAGGGGTTCTCTGTCATCAGAGACTGGATGGAGATGAGGACAGATGAGATACTCTGGGCTGGACTCCATGCAGGACCTGTCCATGTCCTACACAGAAACACACACACAAATAGTAGTTTACAGTATGGTCACTGCAACTTGTAAGACAGAAACACATGAATCACAAGTGTTTCCTAACATAACTTGTTCATCATCATGGCCGACCATCCTCGATGGATTCCTGGTGAGACATCTAAAAGCTATGACAGGAATGAACCCCGACTCACCCCAGGATGCTAAGGCAGACCTTTCCGTTGCGGTAAAAGTTGGGGTTGAAGCGGACAGTGTTGTGTCCCGTGGTGATGAGCTTGACCCGGGGTGGGTGGATGGGGTAGTCGGGGGGGCAGCGGAAGAGGAAGAGAAAGAAGCCGCCCTCGTATGGCGTGTCAAATGGCCCTGTGATCAGGGCGTGGATCTGCGGGGAAGGAGAGAACGAAAAAAGCGATTTCAGGAGGTAAAGACGTTGGATTAATGGATGAAATACCCACATCAGACTCCACTGCGACGAGCAAATGTTCAACTAAGAGGAACATTAAGTCAGTGATTCTTCAACCATAAAAAAACTTCACTCCTTCCATGTGTCTTAATGCTGGTTTCCAGTCTGGTTTCAAAACTAGTTAAACTGGAAAAGCCCACTGTGACAGTCAAAGTGTGATACATGCAGGAAAACATCCTGATGCTACCCACTCCCACATTCCACAGGCAATATATGAATAATTTAACCATGAGTATTAACTACAGTGTTCAAAATAACTGTACAGCTGCAACTATGGCAACAATTTTCATTATCAGTTTATCTTTTCAGCATGAAAGGATCTTAGAAACCTTGACAAAATTACCTTAAGGTTCACTTACGATCTTAAGAGTTGCTTTCACATGCAACTCTCTGTCTTCGTTAGCATATGGAGTTTGCTCTGTTGTCATGGAGATGTTTCAGTTACGTGACCTGAGTATGACAGCTGACCCATCGCTATGACAACTGGGCCAACTCCATCTGCCGTCAAAGACAGTGAGATGCGGTTGAAAGCCACACGCGGAGCTTGAGTTGAGGTAACTTTGTAAGATTCATCTCTGGATTCTATTTTTGATCATGTTTATTTACAGGAAACAGTTATTACTGCTGCTTATTCAGTTGCAGGAAAAAAACTAAATGTTCATATTGTAAAGATAGTTCACATTGTGTTGTCCAGCAGCTAGATTAAAGCCTCACACACACACACACCGATGTTTACATGTCTAATATGAAATATGCCACATATCTTTGCTTGCTTTTGCTTTTTCTGTGAACATATTCAAAGATGTTTGGGTTTAGATCTGGTTATTTACAACTGGGATCTTAGTTGTGTAATGTTGCTTACACTGTACACACATGAGTAACTGTTGAGATCTGTGCGCAGAGCGACACTGCTACAACAAACTCAGATGGGACCCGTCTATTTTTTTAATGATGACGCCTCAATCCTAGATCTCAACAAGTACAGTGTTATTTTTATTCAATTCGATCTAACTGACAGGAATGACGACACAACGACAAACATAAGACCCAAGCTGTGATTAACTGGAATTCTCCATTGTTGGGGTTAATATTAGGTCACAGCAATCCCAATAAAATAAACACTGTCAGTGTAACTTAAGGACAAACAACACCAGATCAGCATACACATCATTAGGCTGCAAACTCTGCAGCTGCAGTGTGGAGCTCCAAACAAATCAATCAGAGCTGAGCAAAGCAAAGCAAAGCACTGATACAGTTAATCATACACCCCATTTACACTGAGTCATTTCATGCACAGTGTGAAAAATCCCCTTGGTAGGTGCTTTGAGAGGTTTTCTAGCCAGGTGTTGAAAGGGTGTAAATGCATCTGTCTCTGTCCACATCCGCATCTGTAATCTTTACACCTCACACAGATGAAGTACTGTGCAAGCAGCCTCTACAGGATCTGTTCCCTGTGATAATGACAACTGAACTTACACAGAAGCTGCTCTGAGTTTAGCTGTTGCTCTTCCTGTCTCATAGAACAACAGGTAGAAAGCAGACCCAGCTGTTTCATATATGTTCAAATATGATCATACAGATGTTGCGCCAAGCTGTTGTAACATTGAGGTGATTCCTGATCAGATTTATTTGGATTTTATCAGAACATTTATCTGAAGTGTACAAGGGGCCGTGGTGTGAATGCTTTGTCAGACAGGACCTGGCATTTTACCTTGGTCATGTCCTGAGGATCGGGGACGACAAACATCCCTGGTGGAGGTTCCTTGTAGATGGACATGATATCCCTGCAGAGACAGACAGTTAGGCAGAGAAGGAAGGAGACAGATCAGGTTTCTGAAAGGGCAAAGTGACTGTAGCGATGAAGGGAATCTTAAATAGAGATCTAACAACGGTATCTGTTATTCAAAGTTTTTCTACTATATTTCCAAATACTTTTCCACAAATAACTATTCTGTCAAGAATTTTCATAGGGACTAGTTCTTTGGTAGAAAATCATTGCAAGTGATTCAAACAGTCCACAGGATTATCTCTTTGAACAGACTATACTTGAAAAAATACCACACGCAGTAAATGAAATGTCCCTTAGTTATTTGGGTGAACTGACCCTTTAATAACTTTTAAGTTCATTAGGACGTGACATGACAAACGTTTAAGAACCACTGTCCCAATGTGTATTATTGTGTAACAGTTAAAATGTGCCATAATTTGTGAAATTCCTAAAGGTTTCCAGTGACAACAGGAACTTTAAGAGAAAAAAGCTTTCACTTTCGATTTGACGCAGCTCATTGAGGTTTTACACGTCTTTTCAGCTGAAAACGTAAAATTATTTTTTTCAAAACAGTTTTACCGTTGGATTGTTTTTATTACCTCTTTATCCTCAGGATGCACTGCTGGGAAGCCTTCTCGTTGTCCCAGTCCGTACTGAGTGTCGGGTCCCAGGAAGTGGCGTGGATCTGGGACAGGAGGCCCGCTCCTGCCACCCCGGCCACCCCGCCGATCCCTAGCCCAATACCGGGGAGAGGCGAGGAGGAGTGTACGGTTGGAGACACTGCCACTACCGGTGGCGAGGTGCCGGGGGTGAACGTGTTTCCAAAACCGGCAGGTGTAGCAGTGACAGCGGACATGGGGGCCACCACAGCGGTTAGGCCACTATGCGCGGCCGCAGCGGGCGAAGGAGAGGCCGGATTGGAGCTGGAGTGAACACCGCTTGCTGCCGAGTTTCCCACCGGGAGGGAGTTAGCCAAAGTCGGCAGCAGCGAGGCTCCACTGCCCTGTCCGGTAACGCCTAAGCCAAGGGCACCGCCGCTGGACTCCTCTCCAAAGCTGTCCGCCATGGCTCGGAAGCTAGCAAGCTAGAGCAAAATCGTTGGTGTTGACTAATTTACTGTTAACTAGCGTTAGCTGTATTGACAGTTAAGTGCGAAGTTACCTCTGCTTGTTTTGCTGTCCAATGGGATCACAGAGCAGACGAACGGGGTAGAGGCGAACCCAGTGGCGAGGCCAGAAAACAAGGTATTTCTTCCCACGACATGGTGGCTATTTATCGTTAGCTTAACAGTGTTTTTCCTCCCCAGGCCTCCAAAAAAGTATGAAGTCGTCACCAAAATTACCTTGTCTGCCTCGCTTCGGCTTATCAATCAGTTCTCCGCTCGGTTCTTATCGGTTTGAAGGAATATGGTGTCAGAATATTGAGTTTTATACCGATCACATCGCCACCAGTCCGTCAACATAACGCAACTTCAGGATCTGATTTCTCACCGATCAAGCTACTCCTACATTATAACACACGGGACATCCGGTGGAGACCTTCAAAGTAAAATTCCTCTTTGACTTTGGTTGTTTGAAGGGGTACTGCTGAGAGTGATGCAGTCAAAATTAAATTGTATAATTATTAAATCAAAGTATTTATTGGAAGAAAAATGTGATTAAATATAGATCAACTCACAGATCATAGATCTGCCCCCACAGTGAAGTCTATCAGACAAGTGATTCATTAAAATGACATAAAAATATGTAAAGGTTAATTCTTTTCCTGTAACCCCCAATCTAGAGGACTTCACAGGCCCACTCAGGTTCTCCCAGGACAAGAGTCAGCCTGGTTCAAATTCTCCTCCTCCTTCTCCATTTGGGTCATGTAGGGTCTGGTTTTATGGATGTGGGTCTCAGGTCTGTGTGTGTCTGTATATGTCCAATACCTGAGTGCAGGTGGTACATCACAATTACGACAGGAGGACATTCTTCTGAGGACATTATACTGTTGCTCTTTTCCATCGTGGCTGCTAATTGATTGAATTAACTGGTAGAGAACCATGCTGATCGACCATGTTTTGGATTAGGTCCAATTATCTTCTAACTATCTCCTGAGTTTCCAGGTAACATCTTGTCTTTGGAAGATGGGCACCAGTGACATCCTATGGGTGACATCTGGGCATTCCAGAAACAAAGAGAGCAGAAATTGTAACAGCTCCCTCCCCAAAGTGGGACAACTGAGAGCAGATCTTGTAAAATGAGGATATACTTTCTCCTTTTCCTCTTGAAACTTCAATAAACGGAGAATTTCTGAAATCCACATGCAGGGCTTTTACGTGATGGCTGGTCTGACATCATCTGCTGCTGTCCCATTCAGATGTGCCTCCATTCAGTCAGCTCTAGCTTGTTGTTGATGTTATGCAAAGTGACACAAAGGTAACCAGGTAATTGTCTGTCCTCATAGCTATCCACTGTGGCTGCCCTGTTGCTGTCAGTCTACATACATTCTCACTTCTGGGATGATGGTGAATTGAGGGGTGAAAGGTCATGTCACAGGCAGTCACAAATCTTTGATTCTGAATGTAAACCTTTACATGTTGTTGCTCTCACTCTGTGGTGGATCTTGGGTTTATCTGTAAATTACTTTCTTCATGTTTAAGGCTGTCATTATAGAGATAACAATGATTTAGTATAGAAAAAAAACCCTTTTCACTAAGAGTTAAATGATTAAAAATTAAATAAGCAGAGCTTCTACCTCCACCAAGGCCAAACAATCCTACACGTTTGTGCAGCTCTTATAAAAGAAAAATAGAAGGAAAAAGGACATAGTCTGTTAGCTTAAACGATCTGCTTGTAATTATAACCAGTTCCGGACTGCTATCAGGGTCTGCACCAAACTCCTAGATCCATAAATAATCAAAGAAAAAGCTGATAAATGTCCTGAAAGGCATTATTAAGGAAGGTGATAAATAAAAAATTCCTGAATCTGCCCATTTCTTGAAGGTGGTAAATACGTGAGTTAAATAAAGCAAAGAAAGACTGATGGCTACATTTAGTTTTTTTTTTTTTTTTTTAAGAGCAGTATAGCTGTATATTATGTTTAACTAAGCTGTCTTTAACTGTGTGTTGTAGATTTCATTTCAAACAGATAAAAATGGCCATTTTTGCCCATCAATCTAAACTCAATAATCCATAATGACAAAGTGAAAACTTCTTTAGAAATGTTTGCTTATTTAATCTCAGATGCAACTAGTTCCACTCCTGACTTTATTACTCCTCCGTTACATCTCTCATACACATTCTCTCCATCAGTGCATGACACTGGGCCCCCCCCTCGATTAGTCCTCTCTTTTTTGAAAAGTAAGACTTTGGATGGCATAACCTTGGCTGCCAGTTCTACTGTAAGGAACTCTGGGGTCAGTTCTTATCAGGATATGTCTTTTACTTCCCACCTTTGCGCTCAAAATACAGGCTCACTTGTGCTCTTAAACCAACCTGTCAGGGTAGACAGCCGTACACCCCGAGTACTACTCTGAGTTTGTCCCCTCTCCATTGTTGCCAAGTGCTTGCTCATGGTGGGAACTGTTGTAAAGCACAATTTAACAAACAAGATAAACTTGTATTTTCACTGTACCACATGCAACAAAGTAATAAGTAATAATCCAGACTTTTTTTTTTAGTTTAGTTATCCCAACCATTTATTTTGGACAGATTATTTCAACCAAAGTGAGGTCTTACATAAAACTCCAGAAAAACAAAGAGAAGTGTAGGAACATAAAAATGTAGGATTGGAGGTGTGTTACCCTCAGACGTTTAATATTTTTTTTGTCCGTTGATTGGAATGGACTATCGACTTGTTCAGAGTTCCCGTTCTGGACACTCCCCTCCGGATGGAAAGGGAGGGAGGGAGAAGGGAGCAAGGAGAGGAAAGGAGACTGGGACGGAGGGAGAGGAGGGGGTGAGAGAAGGGAAGAGGTGTGTGTGTGTGTTTCCAGGTTTACATGGCGAATAGAATGAGGAACGCCACCATCAGACAGAAGAGACCCATAGCCTCAGACAGAGCAAAGCCCAGGATGGCGTAGGAGAAGAGCTGCTGCTTCAGGGAGGGGTTCCTGTGGAGGAGGCCACAGAGGTACACAAAGTCAAATACACACTTAACAGTCAGTTTGTCATCTACACCCAAACCCAGTCTAATCCAACAGTCCAACACTCAGTCCTCCTTCATGATGGTTATTAAGTTCAGTTTGTGTTGAAACTGTTAAAGAGGTGTTGATTCATCTGTATGATCCGTTTGGAAGCTGCACTTGGATGTGTTTTATTTAGCCCATAACATTTTATCTGCAGTTTCAACACAAACCGAACATTATAACCTTCATGAAGGAGGATTTATTAAAGAACTACTGTATTAGACTGCATTAGTCTTAGCTAGGTCGACCTAATAAACTCACAACTGAGTGCACAGCTGATTAAATGTTGATTTCACTACAACCAAACAAAGACACGCATCTGCATAAAACAGTCTTGCAGGAACGATACAAGGCTTGTGTTCTTCCACAAGACACATGTAGTGTGTGTGTGTGTGTGTGCCAGAATGTGTTATCAGTGGTAACGTAAAAGCTTGAATTGAGTGAGAGAGTAAGTCTGTGTGCAAACACTGACCAGGGTGTACTTTTGCTTACATCCAGAGTTCAGTGAGATCAGTGCTAATGCGTTTACACATGAGTGAGTGAGAACTGTGATGTGCAGGACAAACGACACGTGTTCCTGCGCTTTTCATCTGCAGCTGCTCAGTGTTTGGTGTTAACCATTTGGATCCATGTCTCCTACATTATGAATCAGGTGTAGAAACCCTTGTGTCTCAGGCTTGTTCTGACTGTCCTTTGGTCCTTTTCTGGCTGCAGTTTTTCATGGTTATCGTCATGTGAAGAATAATACTTCCTATGTCTGTACGGTAAATATGTAAACTGGGCCAGAAGCTCTGTCCAAAGGTAACTAAACCTGCCTTAAGACTCCAGGAAGTTGCTGGTCCTAGCTAAGAAACAGCTGGTCAAGTGAGCCTTTACAGGGTACATACTAAAGATGGACATTTGTAAAACTGTAAAACTGTAATACCTTACAGTGCCCGCTCTTTATAAGCCTTAAAATCCACAACTAAGACCCCATGCTATTTAAACAACACTAGCTGGCAATTCTAAGAATGTACTTGCTTGTACAAATCACATGGAACAATCACTGCGACAGAAATTTTTACCTGTGAGCACAAAGTCACTTGTGTCAAATGACTATAACTGCAGAAATTCAAGCATCAGTTTGTTGTGGCTATTCCCCATCAGTAGGTATTGAGGCAACTACAAATACGTAAATGTAACCACTAAAGGTAAAAGTGCCCTAAAAACAACTGTGCAAAGATGTGACACTACACTGGACCTCGCTGCAGCTGTACTGATCAGCTTTGGCTGCCATCAGTGAGGTGTACATCTAACAATGTCACCTATTACAGTACAAAATCAGATTACAGACGACTGTTTTAGAACAAATGAGTGTGACAGCAGAAGTGGGATTGAATGGCTCAAAAGCACTGAGCAACCCTTCAAGGCGCTGTGGATTACACCATCCCTGATGTGTAAAAATCTTACCTGGCGTAGCCAATGATGAGGCTGCCGAACACTGTTCCGATTCCAGCTCCTGAGCCAGCCACACCCACCGTGGCGGCACCGGCACCAATGAACTTGGCGGCAGTGTCGATGTCTCGGGAGACAGCGCTGGTCTGGAAGGAGCGGGCTGGGACTACAGACTGGCTGACTGGCAACAAGGCCTGGCAGAGGAAGAACAAGTACAGCATTGGTTTTCTTGGCAATGTGTCAGCAAAGAGCCAGTGAGTCATACTGAATATTAAGCAGGAAGCTGTTTATATTTACATTAATGTAAATATAAACTTGTACATTTGATTTATTCAGATTTACCCACTGTTTATAGTACGCTGAAAAAAAAACAAACAAAAAAAAACACTTAATGTGAAATGTGTGACCTAACACGTAAGAGGGGCTGCACACAACAAAACTGAACTCCATAATTAAAGACAAACAATTGAATGCAATGCAAAAGCATTAGTGAACCACTGCTAAGTGATGAATCAAAAAGCATGTTTTATATTTCAGACAGAGAAACTGTCTATTCATAATTTATTTCACAATAACTATCCAAAAAATGTGCTAGATTCTGACTTGTGGTCAGTTCAGTGTGGGTGATGCGGAGATATACTTTATACCCACAGATTTTTCTACACATTCATAACTCACTAACAGCTGAGTTTGAAAAAAGGCCACTACATTCACATCAACAACACTGTGATCTCAAAGTTACACGCTAATCATCACGTTTTTAAACACCCAATTTTTCCTGTTTTTGTTTAAATTTAAGTCGTTTAAAATCCAGTGAATAATTTATGGTACAAAAGTGAGTTCCTCCTATAACAATATAATGACCCAAGTCATACCTTCAAGCTATCTTACATTAGAACTATCTTAGCAGAAAAGAAAGAGACAGTGGCTTGATTGGAATAGCACAGTCTTCAGACAAGCGGGTTCAGGATGATAAAAGGTGAAAGCAAAGGAACCTACACGCACAACACATCTGTGGGAACATCTGCAACAGCGTTGGAACGAACTTTCGGAACAGATTTGATCACTGTTGTCCATCTCTATGCACATCCCAGGGTAAATTAGCTGTGTTAGCAAGAAAATAAACAAAAAATAACAGGGTGGAAGGTCGTTTATATGAAACTGACCTGCTGCTCCACTGTGGCTTCAGGTCTGTTGAAGAAGGAGACTGAGACTGGCCGGGCGAGGACTCTGGACCCCCCACGCAGCTACAGACAGACAAGCAAACCCATTACACACAGACACAGACACACACACACACAACCTGAGACACCGTATTTTAAACAGCACATCCACAGTGTGTCATCTTAGTGATTTTCTCTTACAAATATCACAAGAAGAAAGACCTGAATTAAGGTCTCTGCAGGTGCTTTAATAGCAAATAATACCAAAATCAATTGATACTCACATCTGAGAAGCTGAGACAGAAGCCAAACAGAAAATGTTAGGCAATGTTTTATTGAATTTTAATAACCAGTTATCTATATAGTTGCAGATTATTTTTCTGTTGATGTAAATCGTTTCAGAGTCAGTGTGTCAGTTGTAAATATGGAACTTTGCCCTACACAAAATCTCCATGACTGAGATGCTCTACATGCTGCTGGGTCAGCTGACATGGAAATGCCACTGACTGCAACTGAGAGAGAGCATAGAACAAATGTGGCTGCCATCTAGTGACAACTGCAACAGTTAAAAGTCATTGTTTGGGGTCATGACACTGAAATTTCAGATTTACGGTTGTATAGGTTGATTTATATCCATCTTCACATAAGTAAATTAACAAGATATCCGCTATATGACAGTTTAAACCTTCATAATTCGCTACTCATGGTTACATCAATATCTGAACCATCTTTCAAAGCTAGATACTTTGAACATCCCCAGCAATCTTAGTTCTAGATGCCTAAAAACATGATCTTATTCAGAGTATGACAGCTGACGTACCACAGCAGGAGAAGTGACAAACTTGGCGCAGGCGTACATGGCTGGAACCTGGAGAGAGGACAAATATACAACTTCAGTCAGTGTTTTCATGCACAGTCCCATCTGACAGATCAATTGAGAGACTTGGTTAAAGGCTGTATGTTCACAGGAATCAACACCGATCCTTTGGGGCAGACCGGTCCTTATGGGCAGATATTATTATATGATGAACACAAAAGAGAGCTGGACATTTAATGGTCATGCTGGAGGTGAACCTGAGACACCGAAACTAGATGGTACACATTACTGTATTACAGATGAAACTTGCAAAACACATACTTTAGGAACAAAGACTTATGGATAATAAATATGGCAACTTCACAGGGAATTCAAAATATTGTTCAGCCGGAGTGTGAATAGATGAGGACTCAGAAGGTGAAGGCTACAGCTCTGTGCCATAGTTTGCTCTTTACTGCCTTACATTCAGCTCAGGGTCAAAGTACACACATACTCATGTAAGACAATTTCCTGCACATGAAGTCATCCATCTAAAATAAAACTTATGTTTTGCCTTGGTAACAGAAAGAGAGATCTGGACTATGCAATGGTCAAGTCTAGCAACAAGTTGAACAAAGATCAGTGCAGGTCTGATCTGTTGCTGCTGGCCTGTTCAGACAGGAGGCTAATCCAATTGCACTTGCTACTATAAAGGATCAGCTCCAGAAAAACCGCTAAACGTCCATACCTGCTGCTGAATGAATGGCTTTAACACTCCCACTTTTAGACGCCATTAGCTGAAACCTGGAGGACATTTCTTCTTGGAAGTTTCACCTACTCCAGGATGTGACGATACATATAAATACCCGCGTGTTGAGAAAACAGCAGCACGATTTTAATATTTGCAAATCCAGAAAGAAGGTTCGCTTGCATGACCGTGTCACTTGTTTAGACCTGGGTTTAGCTGATTGTCGTCCTAGAGGAGGGGATGCACTGGAGCTAAGCTAAGTTGCTAAGCTAACCAGCCCGCAGTCGTGAAGGTCAAAAATGAGCCGCAGACGGTCACATGGGGCCTAGAAAGTAGGCATAGTGTACCCCCTGCTAAAAGAAACCCTAACCGGACCATAGTGCAATGACAGGGTGCGACATTACGCCAAAGGTATCCGACAGGGGTGTCCTTGTACCGGCAGACTCATTCAGAGAACGGTAGGCCCAGAGTGTCAGACA
The DNA here is from genome assembly GCF_017976425.1 of Toxotes jaculatrix. Lineage (NCBI taxonomy): Eukaryota > Metazoa > Chordata > Actinopteri > Toxotidae > Toxotes > Toxotes jaculatrix. The sequence continues at coordinate 20,399,304 of NC_054411.1, read as the reverse complement.
TTTTACGTTCAACAGCCTGTCAAAGCAGCTTGGCCGCGCTGTGCCCGGTGTGTGACCCGCTGCTTGCATTTGCTATACCACAGCTACAGCGGCTCACCAAGACTCACTGTTCATGTTACCACTGCTCTATTTTCTGTCTCCTTGGATATGCGGAAAACACACATTCTGATCAGCTCATGAGTAATTCTTATGAACCAAGTCATTGAATGGCCGACCTAGCTTGGTAGCTACCAAATGTTAGCAATTATAGCTAGCTTTCCAAACGTCTGCTGCCAGACGTAATTCAAATGTCAGACACACATGCATTTAAAAATGTACCCCAAATGGGTATAGAGAAGTGTGGGAGTTATATGAACGCAAATGTTACCGGTTCGTTACGGCTTTCGGAGGGTCCGGGATTAGCTGCTCTCGCATACAGCGGCAGTCAATGAGTGTAGGATGGGGCAAACTGTCACCTTGTCATTTATAAGCTCAGCGTCTACGTCCTAAACGCCCATTGGCCAGAGAGAACTCTCCTTCATTCATAATTGGCCCATCGCCATGTTACATGCGACCCTCCAACCTATCGGATAGACTTTTACTAAACCATGAGGATTGTGACTGGCCAGGAGGTTCATGAAGGTGGGACCAAAGGAACTTTCATTAATTTCATTGGACAATATTGCCGGGAACGATGAGTTTACGAGGAGCGACCTTTCAAAGCACATCCAGTGTCCTATGGACCTATTGGCTAGTCTGTGGGAAGTCCCGCCTACAGGAGAATGCGCTGATAACTACGGATAAACTGTTGAATAAATTCTCAATCACACTGTCAGTATTTCATACCTAAAATTCTGTTATTATGCCATGTAGGCTTACACATATGATAAAGGGGGTCTGATACTGATGAGTTAACAGCTTTACACATTTATACATGGATAAGAACATAAAGCCAAAGCTAATGCTGTCTGTGTATTAGGACAGGATTAGTATTTGGATTTTTGGATGATATGAATGGGGTGGACAAAAGAAACACATCAATGTGTGTACAAAGCTATGCAATGGTTGTCGAGATGAGAGTGCTACATGCTGAGAGTTCTTCAGTTTAACAGGCTGTTGTTAATCTGTTGTTGTATAGTTCTGGAGATTCAAACACACAAGCAGGCAAATTAGTTTTTCATCTGTTCAAACAGTGGTCAACAGGGATTGACCACTCAAAAAGATTAATGCAGCTCAGATCAAAGTTAAACAAATTCCAACTTACTGTCCTAAAAAATTCATCATTTTTAAATTTGTGTGCATGTGTGTAATGGCACTTACCTACAGAGGGCAGTGTCTGTCATCAGTTACCCTGCCTTCAGAGGCTAAAAATGTATATCTAACTTTTGAGGCTTCTGTTGAAAAACAGGAATCTCTGCTATATACAGTACATATTTAAAATATATTTATAATACATAATATGTGCATCTATGTTTCTTTTAACAATTAGGATTGGTGAACTTTAACTTCTTTAGCTTTAACTTTTTGACACTACACTTCCTGTCTTAAAGAGAGAAGTTACAGTTATAGGCATTAAAAATGTTCCTTCCCTTAACTCCTCTGTAACAGTGGGATTATCGCAGGCCTTTCTTTGTGAAGTCTGTCGTAGTCAGCCAGCATGAAACTGATCATTAAATAACTGTTAAAAAGTTCAGGCCCATTTAATTTTCAATAGAAATGAACTGACATCAAATTCAGCCCCATGTACAAAAGTCCGGTCTGCATTTTTTTTTTTAAATCTGAAAGTTTAAAAATGAAACGTTCATTTCATCATCATAATGGCAGTGTTATTCTAAGCTCTTTGTTCTACATTCTGAGCACACAAACAGAAAAGAGACATTTCAGCTTGACTTTCTTCAGTGAATCATTCGCAAATTGCATATTTGCACTGCAGTTTTTTCATAGATTTCTAATGGTTTATCTTACATACTCATTTTTTTACTACCTACCCTTCCGCTACACATATTACTTATGTATTTGACAAAAATAAAGCTTTGAAACCTGAAATAATTTTTATTTCAATATTGGCACTCATAGATTTCCAAACTCTTTAGCTTTTCCTTCATCTCTCCATTCAACCCATTATTAGGCGCTGTGACCTCTGACCCCTGGATCCTCTCCTGAGCTCTAACGTTGTCCAACTAGTAACTTGCAGCTTTCTCCGCCCGTGCACCCACTCCAGATGAAAACGTCAGCTAAATGTTAAAAACGTAAATGTAAATAACTCCATTTACTGCCACCACTGAACAGAGGAAGTACGCTGTCAGCTGATTTATGCTGACCGTGCTGTCAGCTGATTGGCTGATATCAGAGAAGGACCTGCTCATAAATATTCATTATATCCCATAAAAAATGTTATAGATTCCTCTATGGAGATGCAGGGAGAGGCAGACAGAGCTCTTTCACCGACCCTCCACAGCAGCAGAGGGCGCCAGAACATAAGATGTAACAAAGTTTACTTTGGTCTTGGAGTCAGTGTGTTTAAAAATCAGTTTTAATTTGAATTTAGCTTTGATTTTTTTTTTACACGACTTATACTTTTCTTTCATGTCAGTACAAACTTTACAGGAGCAAATCACCAGGACATGATTCCTGCATGTGAAACCTCACTGCAAAATGTAGAGGCAAAAACTGAAAATAGATAAAATCAGTGAATCTGAAAAGTGAAGAAACTCTTGTCGACTTACTGACTTCTTGTGCTCATATGAATCCTGTTTGATGCTGTAGTCTCACTGAGAAGAAGGCTGTAAGTTGACTTTAGAGACAACAGCTACAGGGTTCTCCTGAAAGAACAGACCTGTGGTTTTCAAAAATTGGATGCTTTGAAATTGCCGTGAGGATAAAAATGAGCTGATGTTCCATACTGAGCCCCTTCCCTCTGTGCACTGTGCATTAACACCAACACCTTCAAAATATCCTTTAAAGACACACTGCAGACTACACATGACAACATTGTATTTCACCTAGAGAACCTTTCCCAGGTTTGATGTATGTTTGTTGTTTTTGGTCATTTAAGTTGCAAACACATCTTTCACATTTTTGTTTAAGAATATACACTATGTAAGCACAATATCAGCGCAAATTATGTGCAATTAATTATTAAATTACAACAAATAAAGTGACACAAAGTTAACCTAGAGCGAAGGCTCTGAGGCATTTGCCTGGTTTTCCCGGTTGGTGATCCAGCCTTGCCTCACTGGAGCTGGGCAACATGGGAGCTCTTCACTAGATCATGAGAGGTACCACAGAAAAAGAGCAAAAGTTGCCCTCAGACTCTCCTCCAGCTGTCCAACAGCTGTCTTGAACATGAAGCTGAGCTGGAGTTGCAGGCCGTTTTCATTGTGTTAACACAGAAACATTCTGAATGGACCTTAAATACTTTACACGGAGAAAGATGATGACGATCCAGTCGCAGGATAAAGATAATGACAAAGATTTAATTTCCTTTGTGCAATTGTTTTATTGAGGAACGATATCATGACAAATATCCATGAGAAGAAGTGCATTGACCCTGAACCTAACTACAGATACTTCAGCTAAGAACCATTAGAATACGACACCATATTAAGTTAAGTATGTTAAAATTAAGAAAAAAGTTAAATAGAATATATGCACATCATAATGTTTTATCTTTATTTTATTTATTAATACTTTCTTGTTGCACGTATGATCACTTCTCTGTGCTGTACTGTGCAGTACTGTGCCAGCCATTTTATTCAGTCAGTGAAGTGTGTTCAATTATAATTCTTTATTAAAATATACAGCACATATAATAGTTACAGTCAAATCTGTGCTAAACAAAGACAAAAATGTATTATTAGACCCATAAAATGACCATGCACTAAATGAGAAAACAACAGACAAACCGATCCAGTCTCATTTGGAAGAAAAAAACAAAGGCAAACAATCAAATTATGACCACTTTCATGTTCTCCTGTGCAATGAAGGACCTGCTGGCTTATTTTAAACCTGACTGATCATCTGACTGCTTATGTATCTTGCCGTGCTATTTTTCATCAGATCTCACCAATCACATATCTTTGGTAAGTACAATGTCATTTTAGCTGACAGAAATGATGCTACAAAAACAACCCGCAGGATACAATGAACTGCATTTTCTCACTGGATGCTCTAGTATTATTAGTAGTAGTGCTATTATTTGTTGTGTTTTTGTCTTTTGTAGAATTTCTTTTACAGAATTAGGTGCTTGCTTTTATTCAGAGTGACAGATGGATATTCCGGTAGACTTACTTTAAACTTAACTTTAGTGATCTTTTTTCTTTTTCCATAGTGTTTTGATGGTTGATGTTTATCCATGTCCATTCTGTGTACAGATTGCTAAACACACAGTGAAAACTTTAACAGTGAAAAATGATGAGACTGTAAAGACTCACAGCAAAAGGTAGAGTTGTGGTGTATTCTCAGCACTCTGCACGTTATGTGGTGTTTCACCGAGGACGTTCCGTACGGAGTCATGGAGTAATGTAGGGAATGCTCACATAGACTCGGTACAAGGCAGCAGCAAACAACTTCACATCCAAACTGTGCAGCCCACTGCTCATGTTCACATTCAACACTTACAAAACTCTCATGATTTAATTAAAAAAAAATTCTTATGCAAACAGCAACAAACAGTAATAAGTGATCCGCCAAGAATGTTTTTCAGTGGCACTGAAATGGAAGTCAAAGGGACTCTTTGTTGCAGGACTGCACGTCACCATCGGGAGTCAGCGTCACATCCAGCTCTCCTCATACATCTATGAGCTGGTTACCTGCCTGTGTGGCCTCTGGGATTAAAGTGATATTACAAACTATTTTTAGAGCTTAACCACACAAATATTGCACCAATCAAATCACACTGACGTCAGCATCATTTGGAACCAATAATTGACACCCCCCCCCAGAGAACAATAATGTCGGGAGCACAGTCGCTGCAGAAAAATAAATCAAACTTGAATGTTTGTCAGCTTGCAAGAAAACTCTGAGGCAGACTGATTGAATCCTCCCTCGCTTTACTATCCAGACATATCCACACACACACACACACACTGAGAGAGACTGCCATCTTCATTAGTGTTGAGTGCCAATGTGGCCTCTGGATTTATTGGCAGGCAGAGGGGAAGCAGACATATATACACACGCGACTACACACATGCATTCAAACACACACATGCACACCCGCACAGACACAACCACACATACACACACACCTCCTCAGCATTCCACTCCACAGTAGCCTAGTAATGATGACCTACCTCAGTGGGATCAATAGACTGGAGACAGATGAGCCTGGTTAACACACACACACACACACACACACACACGCACGCACGCACGCACACACACACACACACACACACACACACACACACACGCTACTATGGTCACGCTACTATGGTCAAATGAAAAAGTCTGTGTGTGTGTGTTTGAGAGAGATCTATGGCATGATAGCATGATGGAAACATAACTGCCTATCTTTCCTCCCTCTGATCCATCTATTCATTTTCCAAACTGCTTCTGTTGTTTATGGTAATGTGGTTCTGGACCCTGTCCCAGCATGCAATGGGCAAGAGGCAGGTTGTACTCTTTTAAAAAGGAAAATGAACAAGTAAGATAACTGTTGTTTATTTAAGTGCCATTTACGCTGCATTACATTGTACTGATGTACCTACTCTGACATGTTTATTCCAGTTCCATTATTATCATTACATGTGAGCTATTACAAGCTAATTCAGCCTTTTCTGTACACGTGTGTCTTCTCACTACAGTGTGTGTGTGTGAGAGTGTACGTGTCCTTGTAGGGACTAATATTTCCCATTGGGAATCCTGGTTGAGGTTAGGGGTAAGGAGTGAATTGAGGTTAGTTTAACATTAGGGTTAGGCTGTGTACAATGAATGGAAGTCAGGGCAGTGCATATACTAACATGGATAGCTGCGCAAACGTGTGTGTATGCGTGTGTGTGTGGTAGGGGACAGTAGCATGTGTTCTAATAAACTCTTTGTTGGGTAGTTGTTGGACTCTGATGTCACCAGAGGCTAAGACACAGAACATCACTGGCTAATAAACCGTGCTAACAAGACACACCCAAATAGTCCAATGATGAGGCCAGAAACTCTGAACCTGAATATTCCCATTAATCCAACAGATCAGATGAATTCATGGGAAAACATGTCAATAAGAAACTGACCTGTAAATAGATTTTCCAGATTTTTTTCCACAACCCAATGAAAGAGTGGGCATAACTGAAATAAACAGTGGAGTGAACATCGTTTTAGTGCCTATTAGAAACATATGTGTGGTGCCTTGAAAGAAATATTTTACATTTCTGATTGATTTATAATATTTTTATGTTCAGTTACATTTATTTTACCTAAGTGTTTACATTCATTCATATTTTTATCTGAAGGTTAAATACTATTTACCTGAACGCCCATTTACTGTGGAGAAAGAAAATTTGTTGTACTTACCCTTTAGGAAGACTGCCATATACCTTGAACTGTGTGCATTTGTCATTTACAGTTGGGAAAATAAAGATGGACTCATGTTTTAACAAAGGATTGTTAATGTAACCCTCTATGTGCTTTCAACACATCATGACATTCAAATTTACAATGAAACCGTGCAAGCATGATTGAAAAAATGAGGACTGAGGAGACGGGGCGACTAATCTTCAACAAGAGACGTCAGAAGGGTCATCTTATCACAACAGCGTGGAACTGGACATATTTTAGATATTTGGACACAGAATGCTGTGGTTCACTTTAACAGAGGAGTGAACCATAAACCGAACACACGCAGAACCTTGTGCTGTCGTAGGTTTATTAGCGTGTGTACCATACCATGACGAACTCTAGCATGAACCCAGTAACACACTACAGAGAAGAAGCAGGAGCAGGACACTGACATGTCAAGACGTAGCTTTTTCTACAAAGCCAAAGGCCATCTAAGCATTTCTGTGTAGCAGGATTCAAGCTAACGTTACTGTCACACACACTCAGAGCATCATCAGCTGCCCGACAGCGACACAGCCAATCACAACAGTGCAGAGTTTAGAGCATCCCTCTGTCTGATTCAATCTAAACCAAAGCTAACCCTGAGAGGTGCTGACTCTCACCTCCAACTCCTCACACTTGGCTCTAAACAGGGCAGAGAAGAACAAAGAAGAATTCTGAGGTCCCCAAACCAGTGGCCCCTTCTCCACTCAGCCGCACCTTCAGGTCCCGTCCATGATGATCACTGGATCATTGTCAGTATAGGTAAATGTCAGGGACACCCACCGTTGTTACTGGATGTATTGATGCTTACCCCAAATCTAGCTGCTGTTGGAATGACTATTTTTTTATTAATTTTTAATTTACAATTAATATGATTCCAATTTGTTATTAATTGCAATGCTGCTGCCTTCAGATCTGGGAAAAAACCCTCAAATCAATTAGAACCTTCCTGTCATGTGGCATCACAGACTCAATAGCCAGTTTGCTGACAGCAGAGACACACAGTGCCTGTGGAAGGGCATCCAGGTCATCATGGACTATAAAACCCCACCACGGACTCGTGACAGTGGTGCCTCCCTTCCAGATGTGCTCAACCACTTCTACGCATGATTTGACAGGTATAATGTACAGGGGATAATGTGCAGGTGATGAAGACCATCCCTCTACCAGATGACCAGGGTCTGAGCGTGACTGCAAGACAAGGTAAGACAAGTCAAAATGTCTGCCTCAAAAATGGCCTTCATTCCTTCCTTCTCCTTCGTCTGCAGGCTGCTTCTCTCTAACACTGTCCTCAATTTAAAACATAGATACATATAACTTTATGCATCTCTGTATATGCTGACAATTCCCAGTGCCTGTGTCTGTCTGTCTGTCTGTGTGTGCGTTTGTGTAGGATAGCCTACTGGATGTTTGTGTTCATGTGGTGCTTATTACATTGCCTCTGAGCCGCATATGTGCGTGTGTGGTGGCTGTGAGGGAGTTTTACAAGCAATCTCTTTACTGCTTTGTGTGGTGCACACCTACTTTTACTACCCTACCACAGTGAAGAAAGAGCGGAACACAGACACAGGCGCACACACACACACCCACACACACACATGCACAAGCGGTTCCAATAATGCCATGCGAATGATATGGGCTGGTTGGTTTGGTATTGAGTTCTCTCCAGCTCAGTTTATGAGGAAGCTGCAGTGGGGATGGCGGTGGGGGGGGGTTTGGGAGGGGGTTGGTGGAGGTGGACGGAGACATTAGTTTAATTGTAGTCCGGGTCTGTGAGATCCCAGTCTCATACAGCAGTCCTGTACAGTGCAGAGTCTCTCATCCACATACAGTGAGTAAGATTAACCTGACTTTCTTCTGTCACCAATGTTAGAGGCAACTGGTACTAAAAGGCCATTGGTACAGGATCAAACTGATCAGATATGTTTGAGTAAAATGTCATTAAAGGGCTGGTTCTTACCTCCGGTGGTGCCCTGCCATGCAGAGAGTTTGGTTTCATTTGACTCTGAGACTTCTGTACAAAGGAGGCGACTGAAATGCACAGAGCACAGCAAAAATATTATAATAAAAGAAATTGTTCTCCACTAAATGTGATGATTGATTAATTGTTTAAGTCATTTCTGCACATTTGATGCTTCCCATAAAATGTAAGGATTTGCTGCTTCTCTCTCTGTACATATCTACATTTATATTTATTTATAAATTTATTTTACAAGACCAAAAATAAATAAATAAATAAATAAAATAAAATCTACAGATTAACTGATAATAATGAAAATAATTATTACACAGTAAAATCACCAAGTTTTAAGAACTATGTGGAGTCAATATAAGAGTGCGAACACTTTGGTAACAAAGTCTGCCTAAGGAGGTGCTGCTCCTTTTCCATTTCAGACCCATGATCAGCACTGTTTCTATTAACCTTAACCACGTTTTTATTATTGTAACCATGACGACAAACCGTCCTGTAACCTTAACACAGTACTTATTTTAACCCAAGCAATGATCTTTCCCTAAACCTAACCAAGCTGTTTTGTGCCTAACCCTAACCAAGCTTTACCACGGCATTGGTTTAACATTAAAGGGTTAGTTATTTTTCAATAGTGATTTCGAGACAGAGTTTATCTGTTAAAAATACCCACTCTGGATTTCACTAGTATCTACTGAAGAATTAGCCCCTGTGGAAGAGGTCTGGGGCTTATCTGGAACCACACTTCAGACTGGATCCTCCACAGTGGTCACTGCAACCCATCCAATCAGGGTCAAGTCCTTTCATTTGTTTCATTTAAATAATTCAGTTCCCCCCTTTAACTTCGTTATATTTGTCTGCAAAACATCAAGGTAAAGAACGTAATTGGCTGAAAACAAAGTCTGCCTACTCTTCTGAACATTACTGAAAAGAGAAGTGGAGAATCCTGAGCCAGACCAGAGAACTGAACCTGAGAACGAAACCACTATTCAGCAAGTAAAACTGACAACTTAAAAAAAATAGATTTATGAGATAATCAGTTGTCTGCAAGTTACACTACCTCCAAATGTTTAATACAAAACATTTGTGATGTGTGTGCTAATGATTTATGTGTGTTTGATGTGTGTGTGTGCAGTATGACATTTCTAACAGTACAATACAAAACTAACACATATTCCAGGACACTGTTATCGTACCTCAGGAGACCGTGTAACACTACAATAATGCAGTTGATTCGCTGATAATAGGATAATTATAAGTGATTCACACACTTTTTAAATGAATAAAAGATCATTTAGAGGTCAAAACTAAAACAAACTAAAGTCAAGTTTGAACTCTACTCCTGGTTATTTCCACCAAAACCTTCTCTAAAGAACCGGCTGTCAAAGCAATTATAGAATCAGCCATGCTAATCTGAGTCCAGTTACTGACAGTAATGCTGTGAGCTTCCTAAAGACGTCGAAGACCTTACGTTTTCTGAGGAAAATAACCTGGACTGAGCTCTTCTACACCTAACAGGAACATTTCCTGATCAGTTGTTTGGCACTCAGAATGTGATTGGTCGCGACGCAGCATCAAGGTTACAGCATCACTTTTCTTATACTGAGAGATAAACAAAGAAATGTATAAAGGATCTAAATAAATAAAGTCAAGTAAAAGTAAATACATCGAATACATTGAATTTAATAAAATAATTATAAGTTGATCAAAGAAATTGTTATATTAGCCACAATTTGACAGTTTACTTATTGCGCGTGTAGGCACCAGTCATTTTTTATCTCAGAGTAGCAGCAGACATACTTACTGAAGGCTTAATGTTCTGCTTTACCCTGTATCTTAGCTATATATATATGCATGTTTCACATGATATGGAAAAGATTATTCAGAGTATTTTTATGTATCCAGTATTTTGGATTGCTTCTGCTCCATTTTCACCACAGTCAGTACACAGAACAAAAGGCTGCACCGTTAATTTACATCTTAAAATCTCAGATAATGAAAACGTCCGTCAAATTAGCCAGTGCACGGTTCATCAGAGCATCATAACACTGTACGTTTTTTCCTCAAACTGTGATCACACCATTTCATTTTTACTTTAAAATAAAATGTATAGAATGGTGCTTTCAAACACTAATTACGCCTCATCAAAATAAAATAGTGTGCAACGGTCATTTCCTGAAAGAGCAGCGATCTGAGCGTAGCAGACTACAGTGAATCCTACATTCACACAGAGCGAGCATCAGTTCTTTTCTACAATACACAGTACAATATTATATATGAAACTGTATTTCCATTAAGCACAAGTCTGTTGTATATTAATCCTTGTAATCTGTAGAAGTGGAGAATCCTGAGCCAGACCAGAGAACTGAACCTGAGAACGAAACCACTATTCAGCAAGTAAAACTGACAACTTAAAAAAAATAGATTTATGAGATAATCAGTTGTCTGCAAGTTACACTACCTCCAAATGTTTAATACAAAACATTTGTGATGTGTGTGCTAATGATTTATGTGTGTTTGATGTGTGTGTGTGCAGTATGACATTTCTAACTGTGCCTGTTTTGAGGTAGATCAGTGCCTCAGGCTTGTTACATAGACAACTTTAACAATGCTCTGAGGGAGAACTGGTTTTGTTCTGCCCTGCACAGGAAGAAAAAACACAGACATAACTCAAATAGGTCATGACAGGTGATAAAAAGAGAAAGTATGATACAAAAAACAACACAAACAGTACAATACAAAACTAACACATATTCCAGGACACTGTTATCGTACCTCAGGAGACCGTGTAACACTACAATAATGCAGTTGATTCGCTGATAATAGGATAATTATAAGTGATTCACACACTTTTTAAATGAATAAAAGATCATTTAGAGGTCAAAACTAAAACAAACTAAAGTCAAGTTTGAACTCTACTCCTGGTTATTTCCACCAAAACCTTCTCTAAAGAACCGGCTGTCAAAGCAATTATAGAATCAGCCATGCTAATCTGAGTCCAGTTACTGACAGTAATGCTGTGAGCTTCCTAAAGACGTCGAAGACCTTACGTTTTCTGAGGAAAATAACCTGGACTGAGCTCTTCTACACCTAACAGGAACATTTCCTGATCAGTTGTTTGGCACTCAGAATGTGATTGGTCGCGACGCAGCATCAAGGTTACAGCATCACTTTTCTTATACTGAGAGATAAACAAAGAAATGTATAAAGGATCTAAATAAATAAAGTCAAGTAAAAGTAAATACATCGAATACATTGAATTTAATAAAATAATTATAAGTTGATCAAAGAAATTGTTATATTAGCCACAATTTGACAGTTTACTTATTGCGCGTGTAGGCACCAGTCATTTTTTATCTCAGAGTAGCAGCAGACATACTTACTGAAGGCTTAATGTTCTGCTTTACCCTGTATCTTAGCTATATATATATGCATGTTTCACATGATATGGAAAAGATTATTCAGAGTATTTTTATGTATCCAGTATTTTGGATTGCTTCTGCTCCATTTTCACCACAGTCAGTACACAGAACAAAAGGCTGCACCGTTAATTTACATCTTAAAATCTCAGATAATGAAAACGTCCGTCAAATTAGCCAGTGCACGGTTCATCAGAGCATCATAACACTGTACGTTTTTTCCTCAAACTGTGATCACACCATTTCATTTTTACTTTAAAATAAAATGTATAGAATGGTGCTTTCAAACACTAATTACGCCTCATCAAAATAAAATAGTGTGCAACGGTCATTTCCTGAAAGAGCAGCGATCTGAGCGTAGCAGACTACAGTGAATCCTACATTCACACAGAGCGAGCATCAGTTCTTTTCTACAATACACAGTACAATATTATATATGAAACTGTATTTCCATTAAGCACAAGTCTGTTGTATATTAATCCTTGTAATCTGTTAATTAAGCCGTTGGCTCATTCATTGGTGCAGCTTTATTAGTTAAAATAAATGCGATATGTGCCGGCAGTGGTTGTGTGTGCACTTTATATGAGACTAGTGTGTGTGCGTGTGTGTTTACAGGTCCTTCATGTGGCTTCGTGGTTTGCAGCCTTCTCCGTCACAAGCTACCGATCCTCCAATAAAAACTTAGCTCCTTGCTTCATTTGACCTTCATTGCCACAGTAATTAGCACCAAAATACTTCTGTGTTTCTGTTTTAAAATAGAGTGAGTACAGTGTGTGGGTCGGTGCTACAGTGTGAGCGAGGCTGAAGGGCATTCACATCAAACCTGTGACCTTTCATCGTACAGCTAGTTCACAGTTTGGTCAGTCTGGATAATGTGAACCGGTGAACTTTTCTCTTTACAGAATAAATTTAATATAGTATAATAATAATAGCCTGCATTTTAAAATTTTTATTCAACGTGGAAAATGCACAATACATTTAATGCACCAGAAATTTCAGATAATGAAAAGTGCTGAATATGAGTCTGTGGAATTTTGCCGTAAAGAAATATTGACTTCTAAAACACAACATTCAGATCTGCGATCACACAGTTTTGGTGTGACAGACAATGGTGGGAAGTAATTAAGTACATTTCCTCAAGTTTTCAATTTTATGCTACTTTATACTTTTACATTTCAAAGGGGAATATTGCACTTTTTACTCCACTACATTTATTCTTAGCAACATTTCTATCTAATTTGAACATTAAGATTTTGTAATATATATATATATGTAAAAAAAAGTTCATAAAACATAGCATATACAGTTTAAATCAGTGGTTTCCAACCATTTCGACGTGTGACAGGTTATAAGGAAGCGTGGTGTCTGGTTGGGGCCCATTGTCACAGATGTGTGTGAGTTGTTAGCAGTTCCACTAAAGTCTGATTTCCCCTCTGAAGCTCTCAGATGGTTTCATTTTAAAAACTGTAAAAACTTTGTGTAAAAACATTTGTGTAGCAGAAGATTGTCAGATGTATCCTGTGGCTCTCTGGAGGAGTTGAAACCAGCAGGCTAAACTACATTAATACGACAGCGATAACTAGCTCATAGCATCAACGTAGCCTACAGAATTCAGCACATAGTCCAGTCTGTGTGTTTAAGATCATTAATCACATGGTCTCTGGCTGCAGTACAGCCTTGTCAACAACAGGTGGCAGTGCAGATATGTTAGAACCAGAACCCACAGGGTCTGTGAGGCTGTGGGTTTGTTGCCAGGTTGAGGGAGAGGCTTGCCTCGCTGTGAGTGTCCTCATTGGCTGAAAGAGGAATGTGGCTGACATGGTGCCATGCTCCAAGACAGGAAGACATTCTGCTCATGTGTCTGCCCAGCTGAACCCGTTTACTGCCGTTTACTGTCCACATATTATGGGCACATGTAGTGGTACAGTTTGCTGTGACACTTATAGAACAGCATGGTGTTCACTGCAGATAATGAGCTGTAGGATACAGTAGTGGTCATTCGCTTCTACCTTCGTCATGACTCAGTTTGTGTATTTAGGCAGCACTGCAAATGTTTTTGTTGTTGAATCTGTCACATTTTAAAGGCGTGAGTTCAGTCTCACCAGCAGCTGAGCTGAACTTTACACTCAGGTCACAGCATATTCGTGTTCAAGCACATGATGAATGATCAGTTTAATCTTCATTAAAAGACAAAAGAGCAAAGCAAACAAACAAATTCACAGTTTTCACTGCTTAATGCTCCTTATGTGAGTAGTTACCAAAAATGTGACTGTTTCCTCTGGGACGCTGAATGATGGAGGCACAGCAGCTGCTCCCAATGAATTCAATCCAACACATGCAGCGTAACATATGCATGGTACAATACATAACCTGCGTCAGGATTCCTGCCACAGGAGCAAAACCTCGGCGGGGAAAACCACCAGGGACGCACTGTGTATATGTGTCCAATGTGTGTTGCTCGTCTAAATGAGAAATGTTCTGTTCTCATTGTTCTGATAGCAGAAGTTCAGCCTATAATTACGTCCAATAACTGTGGAGATAAACTTAAAACAGCCGCTGTCCTTCTGTGACACTGCAATAATATCTACGAGCAAATGTTTTTGATAGTGTTACTGCTCATGAGACCAGCGATGCCCAGTCATTGATTCAATATGTGTGTGGGCAAGCCAGGGGCAAGAGTGAAGATGTCAGCCATGTTTTTTCAGAGTTTGAGGAGAGGACAGGAGAAGAGAAGAGTATGAACATCTTACTATAACTTCAACTTAAAAGTAAAAACACATCATGGGAACGAAGAAAAACCATTGAGCAGGTGCAGCTGTGTCTGTGAAAGAGGCGTTTAAGAACTGCCGAAAATTCACCGAGGACTTTTATCAAGGCGAAAACGATTAATGGCAAGATCACTGAGCTGAGCATTTGGAGCCCTGCTTACACACTCTCCCAGAGCTCTGCTACTTTTCAGATGTGTGTGTGTCCTCTGGCTCTGTTGCCACACATATTCACAACATGGTCGCACAAGAAACACAAGCTTTACAACTGGCATATGGACGTCTGATGTTAGACCCCAATGGATTTGTCAACTGAACTGTTAAGTGGCCGGAGGAAGAGTTCGGATTGAAGCGGGCTGTTCCACACGCACAGGAATTCCACCCACTCCCACACACAGCAGTGGTTTCAATAATACACATGATGTTAAGAGGCTAAGGCTATGGAGGAGTGTGGGGTCGAAGTGCATGTTGCAAACTTCTTCACTTCATAATGCACTGTGGTGTATTTACCCAAAGAAATGCCCCTTAGAATATTGGGAGAAAGGTATTCTTTATCTGGATCGACATTAGCTTCGACAAAGGGGTCACTAGTCTTTCAGGGATCCACACAACAACAACAAATAAAAAAAACTGATGTGTGTTACACCTGTGACAAAAACAGTATCTACTAGTTTTTCCACCAAAGACGTGTGGTGTTTAATTTCAAATGATGTTTTGCAGCCTCCATACTCAGCCATGATAATGGTTTTGATGTAGCAAACATACATTAGCAAGAAGAACAGTAAAGACTGAATATGGATAGGAATATTTTTAGGTGCTTCTCAGCAGCACTTCGTCATAACAGAGGATGTAAACACCACACAGATCCTCTCTCTCAGCTCCACCATGCTGAGTCACCCACATCCATAACTACGTCTGCTTTGTTAACAACACACAGTACAGTAAATCACAGACACCGCATGCTATTTTTTCCCCTGTCAGAAAAACTACCGTACACTGTATTCTGCCCAAGAGGTGGAGATGGTGGAGGTGTCCACATCTCAGCCGCCAGATAAAAGAAACACAAACACCACTGGGATGAGAACAAATATGTTCCGACAAAATGCAACTACGTGGAGGAATAGTACAGCTTACATGCTGAAAAGTGAAAAGCTTGTGATGCTGAGTGTGAGTTCACCTCGTTTCTCACGAACAACGGCCACTGAGTAAAATCACGGCGATGCTCCTCGAGCCCTTCAAACAGCTGATTGCACAGATGTGCTCATATGTGGCTGCAACAGCTTTTGTGGTCAGTTCTGTAGAAATTCTGAGGAAGGTCAGACCACTGTGTCAAACCAGCCCGCTGCACTCTGAGACTTCCTGTTTCTGAGACACTTTGAGAACTGTCCTTGGCCCGGGAGAACGATTTCACAGCACATTGTCACTCATTATCACAATCAGTGGTTACCATAAACAGCATCTCTTAGATTTGCGTCAACTGACGTGTTCAAATTCATAGGTCATAGGTTATTTTTCCTTTTTATTATTTGCTGTGTCACCTCAGCAACCTTATTCCCTGAAATGGGAGCCCACTTGGAATACTGGGAAATCTCCTCCTCATTCCCTCTAAGCTCTCTCCTCCCCATGGCTTTGATTCCTTTTATTTCATCGTATTTACTGAACATCCCACAGGGCTTTGGTACTGTTTACTCTGCCACTGTCACAGTTCATTTGCAGGGAAAACGTTTGAGTAAGTAACTGTGTTAATTAATTGTTCTCCTTTAATTAATGGTTATATCATGTGACTGGCTGTCATTAGATATTATTTACCTGTGTGTGCAATGTTTTTGTTTTGATTGTCATTTAAACAAGCACTGCATGTTCAGTGTTGTGTAATGCATCATGTTGAATGGTTTTTTTGTTAAGAGAAGATTAATAATATCAATAATCGGTACTGGCCACAACTAAATCATTATTGGTTATTGTTCCATATCAGTGCATTTCCAAAAACTGCTTTTTTTAGAACAAAAAGCCAATGCTCACATTTACTTTGTAAATGCTCTGAGTGATCAGACAAGACAGATCATAAACACATCCACAGGTTAGTCAAACTTATTCAGAAGACAGAAAGAAGACAAATGCTGGAATTATGACGTAAACTGTCCGCTGTGAAAACCCCTCACACTTTATAGACCAACTTTGACCTACTGTACTTGCCGTAGTTGTGTAATGTGAACAGTAGAAACACAGCATTCATGTTACATAGTGATCCACCAGGGATGTGTGCTGTATGTGATTGGCCGACACAGCCCCCTGCCAAATGTGTGGTGCTGTTGATCTATATTGCATAATAATAATAATAATAATAATAATAATAATAATAATAATAATAATAATGAGGTGTTTATTTAGCCTATCATTGATTTGAATGGGGTGGACAAAATAATAGCGACACCGCACAGTTAAATCAACACCTCTTTAACACAGATTCAACACAAACTGAACACTACACCATCACAGCACGCTGCCGTACAGACTCACCCTCGCCTGGACTCTTCTGGTACATGCTGAATTGTAGCTCATACACCTAAAAAAAAAAAAAAAAAAAAAAAAAGATTCCAGATTCATTCGTGTACCAGAGCCTGGTAGCTTGTTGGCCTGTGGATATGATCTCTGATTTCTGCTGCCATGCCATGAGTTTGGAGAGACTCATTGCTGCAGTTTAGATAAGTTACACAACTTTTAGAGCCTGTCAGTGTTACTAAATGTTTTAGTTTAAATCAGGGGTATTCCACTAAAATTTTAAGAGGTCCAGTGAGAGAAAATTTCCTCAAGCGAAGGTCCGGAATATCATAATGTCAAACATTATGAATTAGTGTGATATATATATCACACTAATTCAAAAATATTTATTATCACTTAACAATGAAGTATACATGTGTACATTGAACTATACATATGATAATCATAATAACAATAATAATAATTTTTCATTGGGTTAAGGCTGCATTTAAAAATAAAATAGAGAAAATAAATAAAACATTTGAAAAATAGTGCAAAACAAATAAATAAATAATCAAATAAAGTGATTAATTTTAGAAAAATACAATACCAGCAGCTTGAGTTTACCTTTTTCTTTGTTAACTGTCTCAACAAACGTTTCCAATAAATGAATATAAACACATCTTAACAACTGAACAGTTTTACAATTTCTCTTTCTTTCTCTCTTACATTTTATGCCCCCGCTTTCTGTTGTTCAGTGAGAGAACTGAGCTCTAACTTCTCCTGCCAGGAATCTGGGCTGGAATGGTGTCAGGGCCATCGTCTCTCCCTGTCTCCCGCTCACTCGCCTCTCTGTCTTCTCTCCCTGTCTCCCGCTCACTCGTCTCTCTGTCTTCTCTCCCTGTCTCCCGCTCACTCGCCTCTCTGTCTCCTCTTCCCGTCTCCGGCTCCCTTGTCAACAAATATCAACTCCTTGTATCGCTAACTTCCCTTTCCACCTGCCACTCACCTCTGATCTCTCTCATCTCTGTATTCAGAGTCGCGCTTTCACTCTCAAATTTGATTGGCTGAGCAGCGTCACGTGGGATGGCTTAACTCGCACGCCTTTAGTCTTTAAGGTCCGCTAAACAGATACCGTAAAGACTAGAAAAGCTGCGCTGGTTAAAATATTGGCGCCCCGGAGATGATTAAAGTATTTAAACTTTAAATACTTTAATCATCCCCAGGTTATTATTTTTTTATTTCTTCAGTGCCATGGTACAACACGAGTTGGTAGAGCTTTGTTTACTGCCAAAACTTCCCGTTGCATGAACACACTCATCATAGTCAGCAAGTTAAGTAAAATCACTTCTTGATATCATACATTATTAGCTGTTTGTAGCCTGCAGCTTAATGTTTTGGGAAGATAATGAAGATTGTTGAAATTAACGGTGGGCTCAGACTACGTCGCGTATGACCACCAAATATCTCCATAACATTGCTAGAGGTCTTCAGGGTGAACCTTTCAATTTAAATGGCACTTTGGATAAAAAAAATATCCACCATCTTCCAGACGTAACTCATTTCTTCTGCATTTTCTGTTTTATATTTTAGTAGACACGATCAGGATTTGGAGAGGCTCATAAGCACAAACAGACAGTCTCTCTCTCTCTTTGACACTCTGTCTCCCTCTCCTCCTCGTGAAGTCAACCACACATTTCCTCTCTTTCCTGCTGGTGATAGTTAAACTGTTAGATCTGGTGTGTAATTGAGTGTTGACCACACACCACTGGTTTCATAAAGAATCCTTAACACAAGCTGTCAATCTTCTCTAAACCCTTAATATTTTTTTTTCTAACCTTGGATTAGTCTGTATTCTTTGTCCATTTCATTTATATTTCATGTATATTCATCTATGAGTAATACTGTAAACTGAAAACCAAAGTGTCACCTGAGTGTGACAAACAGACCCACAGATCCAGGTATTCTTCCCAAATGGGAAGTATCTGAGAATTAATTTGTGGACACATTTTGGGTTCTGCACCATTGATTGAAACATCATACACGAAGGTAAGACTCTGTATAGAGCACAGTTTAGGTCCAGGTTATGATAGAAAGGCTGTCCAAGCTGATTAACTACCTCAAAAGAATCCTGCTACAGTATCAGGTTCGGACGCCAGCCGCCAGCATTTGTAGGTCAGCGTTTTCACTCGTGACCGATGTGGATCAGTAACCTGAATTCTGTCGCTCTTTTAAGCTGGTTCGGTTTCACATCTAACAGGCCCATTAAACGGAAAAGGACAATTATTTGCTCAACTAATTTATGCCTCAAATAAACATTCACCTATGAACAAGCACAAGGTTAAATGTTACATGGCTGAGTGTTTGTAACCGGTCTGTTAATCATGTGAGATAAAATGCAAGACCATCATCCTTCCTGTTGTTACAGAGAGAATGAGGGCAGCGCTCAGTCTGTTTTACAGGAAGATATGTTGTATTGTACATCTTTGATGTCAATATATCATAGCTTTGAAATGGCACAGCGCTCGTACACACAAGAGAGCGGTATTACTGTTCTCATCTAACTCTTGGCAAAGTGATTAAGAGTATCTCCTAAACTGTTCAGCTGTTCTTTTGACAGAAAGACTGACATTTAGCAGTGAATTGCTGATTTCTTGGTGTAAAAAAACAGACACAGTCACTCCTGGTCAACACCACTGTGACGGACACAAACACAACCAGCGGCTGGTAGAGATCAGGAGCTCCAGTATGGCCAACAGACATTAATTTATGTCACATAAAAGCCCTTTTATTCATCACTTACCTCTCTGCATCCCACCTGAGCCAGTTCAGACAGGCCAGTCTGTCTTCCTCCTCTACTTATGGCTTTACATGATTATACCACATTATTATCCTAGCGGTACCCTCGGTGTGTCCCGCCGCGCTAAGCTCTGTTCAGACGTAGTCACCTGTAATTAACCCCTCTGTTTATTGTCCTACATTATTACACACAGCGTGTGTCGAGCTGCTTCTGGTTTCAGCCTGCACAAGCATGGCTATCACCGTGAACACCTGTTCAGGTGTGTTGGAAATCAGTGCTGGGTGTCTGAGGTTTAAAGGCACACCTGCTGGACTGGAATCAGCAGAAAAATCACACACACACACACACACACCCTGCACAGTCCTGTGCCTGTATTGTCTGAGCTGTATTCAACAACATCATGACTACCAGCTGAATGGAATTTGTTTCCCTAAAGGAAATGAATTATCTCACAAAAGCTCAGAGGAGATCATATGATTCAGTTACAGCTTTGATTTGATTCTGTAAAGCTCGTATTGATTTGTCAATGAAGCCTAACGGCCGCATTGTAAAAAAAAAAAAAAACCTTCACAATAAACACACACGGTTTTATTATTCATATTCTTATTTGTTCGTTGTCCAACTTTTACTACCATAAAACTTTAAAGTCCATCTTTGAAATGTGCACCAGTGTTGTCATGCAGTTTTTTGTGGGCTGAGCTGTTAGAAGACTATAAAGTAAAGTAAAAGCCTGACACGTCCAAGTGTACTGCTGTTGAGGAGCACAGTAAAAGCATTTGCTTTGTTAGATAATTGTTGTGTTGTGCTATGTGGTCGGAGCTATATATTCCTACATTCAAGCCTGTTTTAAAGTATTTAGCATTCATTTAATTGAAAGCTGTGTGAGATGAATACATATAGTTCTTGAAGGTATTGAGGGATAAGAACCACATCATTTAGTATGGAAACTGACTTTTGCATGTAATGTTTCAAGGTGTTCACTGTGCAGCTAGCTAATGAGCCTATCTGCCTGGCTTTAGGGGGGCACTTTCCCACCATTCAGTGTTTGTCAGCTCACTGATCAAAGCTTAAAGACAAGGTCCTCCAGCTGCGGATCAGATCAGATTCAGGGCATCAGGTCTGGTTAAAATCAGAGAAGAAATTCTGGAGTTGGCGCAGTTTAAGCAGCAGTGTGTGCACGGCCCATGTTTCTCTCTTGTTTTATGGGAACCACCAACCAACAGACTGATTGACTTTTCTATCTGAAACCTTTTTACTGCCTCTGCACCATTTACAAGATGGTGGCTGCTGCACTCTGTGTGACCGAATATCAACCACAAGACATAAACACACAGGAAAGCACATGCATTTAAACACAATATGCTATATGTGTGCACACACTTCATCACACCGCCAAATTTAAAGTAGACATACTGTAACTGTGTGTAAGTGTAACAGGTCTCAGACTGAGTCACCACAAACTTTTGTTTTGTCCTCTACCTGCCACCTCTACATCCCCCCCTGTCTCTCTGACTGGGCAGACTGGATATGAAATCGTCATCATCAGTCAAACAATAACCAAAGAGAACAACTTACCAGTCACGTGATGAGACTGCAAGGTAAACATGAGTGGTAAAGCATCATCCCACAATCCATGCAGGTCTGGCCACATCTCAACGACTGCTCTGTGCTGAGGTTAGATATTTTTTTTCAAGCTAACATTAAATGAACGTGGGGTCCATGGGAAAAGCAAAGCACCACGCTGCTTCCAGCTGGCAGCACCAAAAGGCTCAAAGTATACAATAAAGACGCCCCGTAGTCTCACTAAAAGGCAATAATTGACCATTATGACTCATATATCGCAATATTCCTCTTACAGAAATTCCCAAAATATAAACTCTGGTCCTATTCAGACCTGTCATTAACACGCATCTCCAGTGACCACATGTGATCAGATCTCACTTCCCTGCTCTATATGCAGATAAACATGTATATCATTTCTGTTAACAAAGACCAAATGTGTTGTTGTTTTTAACTTGCAAGAGGCAGCAATGCACTTTCTGTTACTCTGCTGGAAATTAAAAGCAGAAATCAAGTTATTCCTTGGTGTGTTCCAGGCAAACTGATTTTAATTGTTTGACAGGCTTATATCTTACTCTATCTTTACTCTGAATCTATCTCCATCAGCTTTTTGAAATGTTCAGACGTCCTTGACAAAGCCAGCTTACAATATTTGAGAACACGAATCAGTCTATACATCCTCTCATACAGGGGCCGTCTGTAGAGTAGTTGGTCCAGGACGTTTCAGCTCACATTCTTCACCTGTACTTAGAGCTGTGCTTCTTCTAGGCCTCTCTCTCTCTCTCTCTCTCTCTTATCTTTCTCTCGTTCAAGCACAGAGATATGGTAATTTCAATCTATTAATCAGTTTATTGCTTCAGCAGCAGTTTCTGTTTTGATTGGAAAACTCCATCAGACCACTGAGAACCACAACTAATCAGTGCTACCAGGACTAATATGAATCAGGCCGTAGAAAATATTTTATTCCACTGAGTAAACATGGCAGATTTACTATAAAAGTGACATTTAAAGGTACATTTATTTCTCTAACTGGATTTCGACTGAAGTGCATTTTTACCATTTAGAGCATATTACAGTATGTCGCCGTACATTTCAGCGAATGGAAACAGGAAAAATAAAGCTTGCCGTGCAGTGTTGTGAGACATTATTATGTGTGAAGGGAAATTTTGATTTAAAGCATATCAATACCAATTTAGAAGACATATTTAAAGGACTGAATACTGTTCACTGTTGTAGCATACAGAAAACAGAAACATCTGAACTCCATGCAGAGAACTTGTCAGGGCTGTATGTTCGCTCAGAAAACGGCAATTAAGTAAATTGGTTTCAGCTTTGCGATTTTCCAGCACAGCAACCATATCACCAACCACTGAGAAAAGAATTCAGAAACACCACTGGAACAGTATTCACTGTGTTTTTTCCTTTGTACGTTAGCTGCACTTTTAATCTCTAAATGTATATTTTTTTTCAGTCTAATACAGTGTAAATCGTATTTTTCCTCCATCTTTATCCTTAAGTCTAATGCAGTAATAAATATCTGTCAAATTTATGAGCTCACATTAAAATGTAGTGATTAACTTAATCATGCTCTGTATGGAAGCAGGAAATAACCTAAAAAAAAAAACAGAAAACAAAGAGCTGTATAGTGTTTTCTGTCAGTCCTGTCAGAGCTGCGGAGCTGGTCTGGTTGTTATAGGTGTTGTTTTGAATTGAAATCCATTGAAATTTTTCCAGTCAGTCAAAGTATGAAGCTGCAGTGCAATTTTTTTTTTTTTTTCTTGCCAGATTTTTTTCTGGCTTTTTGATTTTCCGTGAAAATCACATCATAAATTTTGACACACACATAGCCTGAATTCTTACAACATAAATAAAAAAGAAATGGTAATCTGTTGCTTTTTCTTGGTCTAGTATTTTGTTTTGTGCAGGCCTAAGAGACATTGTACATAATATTCCTGTGGGATTTTCAATATGAATAAAATGTCTGTTTTAAATTTTTCACTGCAACTCGATATCTGATGCTTCTGTCTCTCTCTCCCTTTCACACACACACACACACACACACACACACACACACACACACACACACACACACACACACACACACACACACACACACACAAAGACGTGCATTCATTTCCCGGAGACTCATCCTAACCCCAGCCATAACCACTGCTTGCCTAACCCTAACCCTAACCTTCACCACTAACACAAAAATCAGCTTTTCTCACTTGGGGAGACAGCAACTGGAGACAAGCTGTCCCTAATTAACTGGTCTTCAGTCTGACACTGTTTTGAAATTCAGTCTGAGACAAACACTGTTTCACTAACAGCAATTCATGCAAATTGTAACTGTATTGCTGGGGTTTACCATTGACAGTGACCCAGTTTCTACTTACTGAATGGAATCATGCAGCAATTGAAGCTGATCTGATTGTAATGGCCTTGGTGTCTAAGGCCACACAGGGAGGCAGGAGAGGCTTCAACCCCCAGATAAGGAGCTGTCAGCGAGCACAGAACTGTTGAGCCCTTGTTATGGATGATAGATTAGACTGCTTTTTGCTATTTGCTAATGCTGTATTGTGAAATATTTTCTGCATTATATTTTAAATGGACTGCTTTTGAATTTTAAAGTCAGATGTTACAGTGCTGTTGAATACAAGCTTAATATTATACAATAACAAGAGTTGCTCGTAGTAGTGGTAGGGTGTGTGTGTGTGTGTGTGTGTGTGTGTGTGTGTGTGTGTGTGTATACATGTGTTTGTTAGGAACCAGAATACAGACATACCCATGATCCCCATAGAAATGAATGGTCGTGGAGCTACTTTTCTCATCATTTCTCCCAGAGAGGGTGGTTTTTCTTTTTCTTCTTCTTTTGGTATCTCTTCACCTGATTATATAATCACTCATTTGTTTTCATCACTTACTGTGTCAAACAGTGTTGACAAACATGACCTGTGCTGGCTCTTTATTAACTAGTTTCACATCACAAAGTGACAGTCTGTGTTCGTGTGTTCACTCAGGTCCTAACACAGACAAAAAACATCATCTTCCTTCTTCTGATAGTCTGAGTGCAAATGGTGTCTGCTCATTAGTGTGGATGAATCCTGAACTAATATGTTTTTATTATTCCCTCGACTGCAACAGTTCAGTTAAAAACCAATGTAAAACCATGTGTCGTCAGAGCCATTCAATTAAACACGTTTTCAGAGTGGAGCCCTTCAAAAGTAGAAACATGAGTCGGTTATACAGAGGAGTGATCTCTGTTGGTTCCTTAGGTTGTTTAATTGTATTTGCTGTGCAACTTGACCCAAACATACAGGGAGTGTGTCTGTGTGTGTCTGGGGCTCTGGGTGTGGTGTCAGCAGGCAAAGACAAAGCCTACCTCTGTACTGTAGAGTTATATATGGCTGTGTAACGTAACAGGATCTGATGTGAAAGCAAAGGTCAGCAAACTGAAAAAAAAAAAAAAAAAAAGTCAACATCATACAGACACATTATTCCAGTATCATCACAAACTTCAAGTAATTGTTCTTAAAAATGTTAAATATCAGTCACATATTAGGATTATTTCACAATAAGCATTGACATGACTTTAAAGGGACATTGCTCTCTGATATCAAACATATTGAATTTTATTTTCTCAAGTTGTACCATCCAAACATTTTGGCTTATTCGTGTTCTCTCTGAGAATAAGCTGGAATCAGGATGTGCTGAGCACAGCTTCACCTAAGGACTGTAAACATACAATAAACAAAATGTACAAACAACAATTTGCTTGTTTTATGTGCTGGACTGTTTCTTGGCCCAGGACCAGTTGCCTGGCAACCAGTGGAGTACTTGATGAGCTTTAGAGTGGCTGGTATACGCTCATTGTTTGGCCTTGGACAGAGTCAGGCCAGCTGTTTGCCTCTTCTTTAGTCTTTAGTGGGGCTGACAGGATTGGATGACAATTTATCCCACTTATATTTTTAAAAACATTTTGCACCTTCATTCCTGTTAATAAATTCATTTTAACATAATCATACAGTGACTGAAACCCTGCACAGTACAGCACCATACTAAGCCTCTAGGCTCTGTCCTAACTAGGAATGTAATGGTTTTTTTTTTTTTTTTTCTTTTAATGAAATGTAAACAGCTATGAACTCTACTCTCCTTACCCTGATATAACCCAATGTGTCAGTGAATGCTACGCAAAGCTTTATAGTTGTAACAATAAATAAAAGCAGTAGTCTGTCGTATTACAGCAGAAAACAATGATAATCAGCTATGTACATTAAAGGCTTCACTCAGTGTAATTGTGCTTTTACAGCCACTTCAGCATTTACTTGCTTGTGTTGCTTTTTCTTGGTTCAACTCCCTAAGAAACAGAAAGATATTTTATGTGAACCTCCTCAAACACTCTGCTGTCCGCTTGTTGCGTTGTCTGCATCTCACCACTCCATGACAGTGGGGGGGGGGGCACTCTTAAAAATCTCACAGCCTGTGTGTGAAAGGTCTAAGAACAACAATGCAGTGAGAAGTGACAAAAAAAAATGCGACACGGAGAATCTGAGAATCTTAGAAGGCGTTTGGTTTACATTAAAGTGCAGAAATTCTCTAATAGGCTCATTGTGAAGAGTTGACCACCAGATGTTAGTATGGAAACAGAATCAAAGGCAGTTAATCAGAAAAGAAGACAAAGACTGTTTCTCTTCAAGGAGACACAACCAAGTGGTAACATCTTTGCAGATGGTTGAAAATCATCTGAGATCCTGGTATTTAGCAGGATTGTATCTATGCTCTTTTCCTACAGAAATAATAAAGACTACTCTATGTAAGGAAACGAAGCCATCTTCTCCACGCTGCAGTGTAGTATCTTGGAATTATGTTTCAAATCTGTAGATCACAATTTGTGTCCACTGACAACATTTAGTACCAATGCAGGAAGTAATGGGTTTTTATATTTGTGGAGAAGAGGAAAATAAGAGTTCACATCCTGGCACTAATTTAAGGAATAGTCCACTGATTTTACTCATCAAATGAAGTTAATCCATCAGGAGAAGAACGTCTCATCTTGTGAAAACAGTTGTATATTGTCTTCTGTAGCTCTGGAGGGAGGACTGCCAAGTCTAATATATGTATATTAAATATACGATAGAAAGCCTGTGTTACAAACTCAGTGCATGGAGTTTGAAAGACATGGCCCTTTACCAGTCAGGAAGGATCTAATGAAAGATGCTATCAGGTTGCATTATGGGAAATGTAGGATCTAATGTTTGATCATCCTAGGAATTAGAAGTCAGGATGGTTCAGCAACAGCTGCTTTGATTTTTGTCCATTGTTTTTTTATTTGTATTTTTGTCCATTATGTACTGATTATGAACTGATCAGATTGTGCTGGTCAGAGGTTAAAGGTCAAGGTCACTGTAGCTTCACTGCTGTCTCCTTCTTGACACCGACATGATTAGAATTTGGTTGTACCCATACTGTGGCCTTAAGGTTTTCCTAAGGTGTGTTCAGACTGAATCCATAGCAATTAAGAGTGACAGCTGCATACAAGATGAATGGAAATGGCATCCATGTGAGAATGTTCCCGCCTGGCTGAAAGCAACTAGGGCTAAGCAAGGACACCTCTTCATGAGCACGCAGAGAGCAGAGGACAGAGAAGACAAACTGGGAGAAAATAACAGAAAGAAGTGAAGTTTGAGCCACCAGGCTAACATCTGTGTGGTTAGCAGACTGTACAGGATGAATAAAGACAGATTGTGGAAACAAAAACAAAGTGAGACCAACATTAGCTTGGCATGCAGTTTGAAAGCGTCCTCGGGCTGGCTGTGTTATCCGAAAGGATTTCAATTTGGCGTGTTAGCACTGCTACCGAAAAGAAAGTTTGTGCTCAGGCCGAGAAAATGATTGCAGGGATCTCCAACACGTTTTTGTCATCTAATAAAGGTTTGCTTCCAGTTAGCAGTGCCGTGGGATTTTTTTTGTTGTTGTTTTAGATAAGACCTTTGATTTGCGTGTTTCCAGTTCCTGTTTTGAGGTGCTTGAGAACTGTGTCCTATATTCAGAGTTGCATCTGAGCACATCACACTCTGTAGTCACTGCTGCTGTTGCAGCTTGGCAGGCTCCTCCATGTAGACAGCATTAACTGAAGTCATAGTGAGTGTACTGCCATTTGTTTGCAGCGGCTTATTAGACAGCAGTTTGACGACTTTGGAGATCACAGCTCAGTTTCCATCTGGATTTACACTATCTCTTCTCTCCGCTCCAGACCAGCAGGCTGGATGTTGGCCTTGGGACTACGGGGCTGGCTCAGTCCCAGTGCCTCCCCTCTGGCTTTAAGGAGTTGCTCTGGTCCCCAGTGCAGACAAAGGGGACAGGGGCACGAAGCCGGATGGTGCACGATACTGGCAGACGGGTAGAGGGCTGCTGTGGTCTGAGGCAGCCCCCCTGGCCTGTTGTGGTACTGGGAGAGGCGGAGTGCATCCAGGGGCCTCATGGGTGCACTGTAGGGACTGTGAGCTGGGGAGGCTGGCGAGGTGAGAGCCAGGTGGGAGTAGTGGTGAAGGGGGAGGTGGGGGAGATGGGGTGGGATGAAGGGGTATGGTAAGGTGGAGGAAGGAGAGGCACGGCCTATAAAGAGCGCACCCAGGGGGTCGACGAGAGGGTGAGGCCAAGGCAGGGAGTGTCTCTGGCGTTTATCCTTCATCCTCCTGTTCTGGAACCACACCTGGACACAGGGAAGGACAGAGGAAATGGTGGGTGGAGTCACAGTGGGCCTCCTCTGTGGAGATGCATGCAACGTCTCACACAGCTTCCTAACTAGCTTGCCTAACAGTTTTTTATATTAGGTAAGGACAATATGATCTAAAATCTACGCCGCAGTAAGTGACGTTGACAGCAGTGGTCATGTCAAAGTATCAAGGAGGATGGATGGGGGCACAAAGCAGAGACCGGGGTGGTGTGCTGTGTCCTACCAACACATTTAACCATGATGGCAACCTTTCAGAGCGGTAACCTGATAGGTTTAAATGACATAACATTTACTGCATCTTAAAGAGCAACTTAACGCTTTAAGAATAAGCACAACGCCCCCACCCACTCCCCCCTGCAATACCACATGACTGCTGACACTGACACCCCCCCACAGCTCTGTCAGACCTCCTTTTCTATTATTATTCCAGTGCACCCCTCTACATTGGGGGTGGAAAAGAATAATAACTTTTGTTGCAATCAACACAAGAATGTATAAGGTCTATCTGCACACGGACAACTTGTTGTAAAAATTCAACTAAATTTATCTAAATATCCTAATTACATTACTCTGCACCAGATAAAGTTTCACTTCATTTTGTCAAGTTCATTTCTGTTTTTCTGAGCTGCAGCTGGCCCGACGTCTCCACCTTCTGAAAACTTTAAAGCTGAGGCTGACAAGTTGTCTGTGTGTCTGTCCTCAACTATTTTACCAGCTCACAGAATCTCCCGGAAAGGCTGTGCTTCTAAAACGTCAGGTGGCAGCGTTTACAAGGCCTCGCCTCGCATTCCTGCTCTTTCATAAAAGACCCTCCAGTAGTTGCCAGAAAGGTGGGTGCATTTACTGCATATTAAAGCTGCTGCATTGGGTCAGCGGGGCCTCTGCGTCAAATGTTAGATGCTGCTAAAGCTGTCACTACTCAATCTTCTGTGCTGATTGAAACGACAAATAAGAGGGGGAAGGTGAAAAACTCACATTCGTGGGAAATGTCAAAGGGGTGTTGTCGTTTGTCATTAGGTGAGTAGCTGCCACAGATTTTTCACTTTCTGGTTTGACCTGCTTGGTTTTGATTTTTTTTTTTGTGAAACTGTGAAGAAACTGTGTGTGAACAAATGAGGTGAGACAATAGGATTTCATAAGGTCTTAAAATCAATGAAGGTGGTATATTATCGAGCAAAAGCAGTGTTATTGTTCTGAAAATTAGCGTAGCATAGCATATAGATGAAAAGCATGTGGTAACAGTTAGCTTGGCTTTCTCCAGAGGTCAAAAATGCACCTCTAATACTCGCGAGTTAACATTTTATATCTTGTTTAATATGTTAAAAAAAAAAATGTAAAAATGATGAATGAATTTTTATTTTTAGCAAAAGATGCACAAAAAAACACAAATTACTGTTCTGGTTGTGTACAGATTGGACAAACCAGATTTAACTAATTAAAAAAATAGATGGACATTTTAAAAATATATTTATTTGCTTTCTTACATTTTAGCAGATATGCCTGTTAGGTTTTATGCCAAGAGTTTGATGAGAAGATGAATACCTCTCTCATGTCTGTGCAGTAAATATGTTGCTAGAGGCAACGGATAGTTAGCTTAGCTTAGCACAAAGACAGGGAATCCAAAGTCAACAAAATTCTCTGTCAAACACCTCTAAAAGCTCATTCATGAAGACATTTTATCTCTTTTGTCCAATCTGCATAAAAAGACAAAGTAGAAGAAGAACAGCTTTCTGTTTATTGGGGGATATGTACTGAACTTGACCATGACCAGTTACAACCAATACTGGACAGGCTACCTGTGTTCTCCCTCCTTCAGTCTTAATGCTAAATGCTTAATCCAGCCCAGCTCTGAACTCAGTCGCACTGGTTTGTGGGCCGACCAAACTTTCAGTGCACACCAACACTACAACTACACACACACTTACGCAGACTGAAGAAGACTATCTAGTGAAAAGAGAAAGTGGAAAATCATATACACGAGATATTGTGTAGGGATGCTCACACAGGTTAGATGAGTGTGTTGAGACTGAAGCTAAACTTTATCTACTCGAAATTTAAACTTACGCTAAAGTAGGTGACCTGAATAAGGCAGCAGCCACGTTAAGGCCCTAATCATGTCAGCTCATGTTGTTGTGCTTCATCAATTACAATTTAAATTTACAGTGCATTCTTGAACCTGTCAGTTTGAGTCATATTAGGCAAAATCTGGACGTATCACAGTAGAAAGGTACAGGTGTAAATAATTAATAAATAGTAAATCACTGAACACTTCAATACACCAGAGCCTCTGTCAATGTTAACTGTGCTTCTCCTGATGTGACAAATCAAAATGTCTGCTGTGTAAAAGGACTGTTCAGGAGTTTCTAGTTTTAATCTTGACTTGACAAAGACCTTACAAAACAGATGAAAGTGCCAAAGCCAGTGTGCGGACGTTGAGTGGAGACTGTTTCTGTTAACTACTGTTTCCAAGGTCAAAGATCAACTGTCAGTATAAACTTATAAGCCGGTGTTTTCACAATAATGGAAGTTTAAAACATCATGGCAACAGAGCAAATTTCATCTGCTGATGAAGACCATGTTACATGATCAAAAGCAATGTGGGAAAGTTTGCCTTGAGTAAAGGATATTTAAAAAAACAAAACAAAACAAA
Source organism: Toxotes jaculatrix (assembly GCF_017976425.1). NCBI lineage: Eukaryota > Metazoa > Chordata > Actinopteri > Toxotidae > Toxotes > Toxotes jaculatrix. The sequence continues at coordinate 20,368,411 of NC_054411.1, read as the reverse complement.
ACTTTCAGTTAAATCATGTAAACACATAAACAAACCAGTTGCCACACAATAAGGTTGCACAGTGGCCTGTTTTGCCTGCAGCCCTATCCTCACTGACCTAATGAACAACCTAAAACCTCAGGGACCCCCTGGAGGTCCCCAGACCTGACTTTGAGCACCGGTAGTTAATAGCAGATTAGAGTATTATATTAAAAATGATATTAAAAATACAGTTAGGATGATGGTCTAACTGTAAAGCTCACCCCCTGTGAATGATTAAACATTAATTAACTGCTGGGATCATTTATAGTGATGTTGAGCTGAGCAGAGATTTAAAGTCCAGTAAAGTAAATATGATATCTGCAGTGTATGTGGTTATATTCTGCAGTGCATCAACCATGACATCATTTTAACAAAACATAAATAAAACAAAAGACATAAAAGAAAGAGAGGGCTTATTATTTAATGTTATAGGTGATCGGTCTGAGTAAAGTTTTTGTGTTATTGTAACTTTTCTCTAACTTTTCATCAGGAAGCTACTGCATGAGTAGAACCCAGTGTCTTCCTAAGCATTCAGTAATATTAATAGCCGCTGTTCAGGTACTAAGCTTTTCAGGTTTCAGGGTAAAAGGGTTAAGCTGCAGGGCTTGTTCAACCACTCTACCTTTATCGTCGTCTCCGGTAAGTTGAGCGCCGTGGCCAGTTCGCAGCGCCGGGGTCTGGAGACGTAGCTCTCCTTGCCGTATTCCTGCTCCAACCGGGACAGCTGCTCTCGCGTGAACGCCGTCCGGTGCCGCCGACTTTGGTCGAGCAAAGCGCTGCGCGGGCACGGCTCCTGCTGCTCCTCTCCGGCGACGGCCGCCACCGGCGTCTGTCTGCCCTCCGCCACTGAAACGGGTGCATAGAGAGGCACGAGCTCACACCAGGCACGTGGGACGCGCTACAATAAGGCCTGATATCATTATCCCGAGAGAGGTGAACTCACGATTTTCCCTAAGAGAACTGCTTCTACGCCCTGCGACTGATGACATGTTTCAGACACAGCTGTAAAACATTGTTAAATAAACTGAATTTTTACACTCTCTGTATCTGTGATTGGTGTTGACAGAACTTTTTTTTTTCTTTACTCCAGAATCCCAGATAATTCTGTTAGGGCCCACTGTACATGTCTATGTCTGTGGAGGAGGTTTTGGCAAACAAAATAAACATAGATATTGTTTAGACCATATGATGCGTAAAACAGGAGGTTCGCTGTTATAACAATAGTTTATGGACATGTCTGTATGTCCAGTTCATGTCAAAGGGAAAAGTTAAATACTTGTCCACATATCAGTTTATCATATGGTCAGATCAGAAGAAAATATATACGCAATGATGAAACTTTTTACACAGAGCACTGGGAGTCTGTGGGACAATGAGGACATAAAAACTGGTGTCAAAAGTATTAATCACATGGACATTTTACTCCACTGTTTGGACAAATGTCTTCTTTACTGACTTTAGTTCCTGTTTGTTAACTGTTTGGTTAGGTTTGACAAAAGAAACACGACATTAAGAACTGATTGAGTCACAGTGATAACAAAGTTTGTTCAAAGACAACATGTACTCACACATCAGGCTGCGTCTCTTTTGGATGTGTAGAAATGAAATGTCCCCTCCTTGTTTTTTCACGGTGGTTGTAAGAGGTTACGTCTTGTGTCTTGTCCCCTGCGGGCCCACAGGCGGCTCCGCTCCGCTCCAGTTCAGAGGGGACCGCTGAAGATGCGGACTGCAGTCTGACAAAAACGGATCTCCCTGACACTCTCTCTCACACACAAACACTTCATTCAGGTCTGTTCAGACACTCAGGGAGAAGATGAGGTGTTTCTGTCTCAACACCCCCCCCCCCCCCGTCACCCCCCCATACACAACACACCCACCGCCCCGCTACTGTCTGTGTTCCCCGGGGCTGCTCCTCTCTCCTCCTCTGTCCCTATCACAGGCGCTCCAGACGGGCCGTGGTGTGCGCGTCGGCCCGGCGCGGCGCCGCGGCCCAGAGAGGTGTTAAATGTGTTTAGGGCTAAAGCCTTTGGTCTCCGTCTCGGCCTTTGTACTTTTGTTATGGAGAATTAAAGACGCACAGGCAGAGACAGCAGCCAGACCCTCATTGTTCTCCGCCGTTTGATGTTTGCGGGTTTGGAAGTAAATCATTACAGGCCTAATGGCTCCAAATTGGCCGAGGAGAAGCACGGGGGAGAGGACTTATTAATTCATATAATATTATGACTGAAAATGCCTGTATTATAACCCATACGTATTTTTAATCATCCATTTTCAGCCTTGTGATTGTTGCGACGAATGTTATGGATTCACTTTTGGTGTATTACTGAAGTCGACTATTTTTTCTTTTTTCAACTTGATTTTTTTTTTTTTTTTTAGGGTCGATACATTTAAAAAAATGCGTTATAAGTCAAGTACACAAGTACCTTATTTTGAAGGGGGAAAAAAAGACTTTCAGTACTTTTGTTATGGAACAAATCGGCTGGTGGTTCTGATTTTGAAGAAATATTCTGATCAGGTTTTTGAGTAATAACCAGTTCTGACTTCACAGAGCAGATTAATTGAGCTTCATGGAGCGTAATAGCAGAACAGTATCTATCAAAACGCTGCCCTGTAAGTGCACAGCCCTGCCTCTGGTGCACAAGCTGACCCTTGAACCTGTGTTTTGGGGCTTATTATGGCTATAATCTGTTCTGATTGTTAATCCAGCGGCCAGATGATGATAAAGAGGACAGGCAGAGGACAGAGACAGACAGACGCCAGGTAGGGTGGAGTCACTGTCACATGGAGGAAAGTTATCATTAAAAAAAAAAAAAAAAAAAAAAAGAATCAGAGTCATTCTTGAGCTGCCCTAGATGAACAGTATTAGTATCTGTTTTAATACTTTGCTCTGTGTGAATTGCAGTGGAAGCTGTTGTAGAAGTAAAAGCCCTGTATTTTTTTAATATCAGAAATTCTTTTTTTTTTTTTAATGCAGTAAAAGTTTAAGTACAAAAGTATTAGCCTCCAACTATAAATAAAGTACCAGAAATAAAAGTAGTCATTATGCAGAATAACCATGTGAGAATAATGTATTGTGTGTTATATCAAGGATCAAGGAACTTTTATTGTCATACCAGAACATTTACATGTTATGGCACGAAATTAGTACTCAGGTCCCAGTTTAAGCCATCAAGAGCATCTGATCACTGATGCATTCATGTATAGATCACTTTAATGTTGCAGCTGCTAAAGTTGAGGCTAAATTTTTAACACTGCTGGGTTGCTTATGAATTTCCTTTCAATAAAATCTTGTCTATACATTTATAATAATGCAACTTATTTGTTAATTATATCCTGTGGGCTTTTATTGTTAAAATTTTTATTATTAAAATAAAAGCCCATTAAAAAAAAAATCATGTAAATATGCACTATGCATAAATAAATTCCTTTTGTTTGTCAAGTCATTCACAGACAAAAGAATGGACAATAAGTCATCCTGCAGAGAGATGTAACCTATGTTAGGGTCAGTGTACCACACAGAGGGTGACCTCCCTCTTAGAGCTCTTATGAACATAAAACCGCTACAACAGAAACTCAAATAGACTTATTTGGGATTTGGAGGGAGTTGTACTGTCATCACCAGCCAGACATGGAGCACAATAAAAAACAAAATCCTTTGTATTTCACCGTGTTTTACAGCTGGAGTCTCTTAGAGCTTCAGCAGAAGTAATGCATCATTTTCTGCAGCAGACTTCTGAAACATGGCATCACTTCAAAATCACTGTTTATAAGCAATTCTTATAAAATTAGCTGGGGCTATGAAGTGTCAATGGGACAAGACAATGTTATTATTGTACATTTACCAATCAATAAGTGTCAGAGTGAGAGCCAGCTGCTGATCATGTTTGACAGCGCTCTTCCACCAATTTAGCATCACACTTCCTTAAAGTAAGGTTACAAGAGACATTTGAAGCTGAATGGTTAAAATGAAGATGGAGCACAGGCAGAAATGTCCTGACTTTTAGTACATGCCACATGCAGCGGCTGTCCAACAAAGTTTTATCCATCCACCCCATACCTCCTGCCTATGAGGACTTTGTAGATCTAAAACATCAAACTATTCCCCCTTTACTCCTGATGGACAGGAACTATAATTGCTATGGTTGCTAGAGGGTGCTCAATCAAATGCTCTGTGTGCTGACTGATGCTGTTGTTCCTCTTGGGAGGACACTTTCCTTAACCCTTGTTGACCCCACTGACCCACCGGTGGGTCAATTAGGACACATTCATACTCACAGAACACCATTTCAAAGTCTGCTAAGGCTACCAAAGACACCATACGGGTCTCGATAAATTTGAGGGAAATGTATTAAATAACATATGGTCAACAGCCTTAAAAACTACTTTAGAGGAAATGAAAGGAAAGCTGGTTTTTAAGGGGTTGAAAAATAAAAGAGGACATGAGCACAGTCATGATGTGCCAGCTGATAGGAAGCTTTTGGTGAGGGTGTGACTTGTGTTATCACGCTGTAATATTTCTGGGTGATAGACTCAGCGTCTTGCTCGGGGGACACTTCCTCAGGAACATACAGCAGGGTCTAAACTCCTCATCCTCTGACTCTGTCTTCACTCACAGTCCAGTAGCTTGCTTTCTGTCCCTTTGATAAATCCAAAGTTATTTTTTCTCTGTCTTTGTGGTGAACACATCAACAATGTGAAAATGGTTTTCACGTGTGTGTGTGAATATTGGTGGTTGGAGAAATGCTCTGACCTCAGTTTGAGGTCATGGGAATAAAAGGTTGGGGGGGGGGGGGGGTCTGTCAATTAGAGGGATGAAGTGTTCTGTTCTGTTGACTGATCAAACCCTCACACTCTGTCTTCTTCACCATTTTCATATTTGTGGAACAATGCACATGTTGCATTACTCGTAGATGTGACATGTGTTAAACATATGCAACTAGGTTCACATGCTGCTATACTGTTTGGGAACTTACAGAAAATATGCGTTATTGTCCCTGAGTACACCCACATTCTGAATGTGTTAAGAATTAAACAACTTAGCAGGGGTTTGCGCAACATATGCTAACATCTTCATTTAAAATTCAGGTCTGAAGCAGTTTTACTGTGATGGCAGCCTGTACCAGTCCTGCCTCAGTGCAGTGGATTAACGACCGGCGTCCCTCAGTGACACTTTTATTTTTCACGATGATGGCTAACAGTTCGGTGTGGTGTTTTCTTTCCAAGGCCTGTTCTGAAGCTCCGCTCATATAGTTGGAGATAAGCCAGCTGACTTAACTGCATACACTGTGTTCACATCTTGTCCATACATCCGAACTGAACTGTCTGCTACCAATCAAATGAAACAGCATTTTAAAGGGGGGAGGTTGTAATTAATTAGCTCTTCATCCATGTCTTTGGCTTCCTGTACCTTCATTCTGACAAAAAGACTAATAGAAAACATTTGTGGGATCTTTAAGCCTTGAAACACGTCAGAGGTCAGTGTGGTTCTGTAAGACCCAACAGAAGACAGTTGTTTCCATCTTTTTTTGAGGATCCACAGTTCAGTCTGTATAGTCTGTAGCACCTAACACAACAACTACAGCTGAAGCTTGTGGGAATGCCATTAGTTTTTCAGGTGCTTGGTCACAAACTAAAGTATTGCTGATGTATTGATGATGGTGCTAGATGGAAATTTAAGGGATCAGCAGAGTGTATCCTTAGGGGAAAATGAACGTGTGCATGGAATTTCATGATATTCCATCAACTAGTTGAAGAGATACTGCAGTCTGGACCGAAACAGTGCACAGACTGACCAGTACATTGCTTGTGTCAAGCTATTTACACAACACATGGGTGTGGGATGGCTAAGGTTGGGGAATAATTGTATTCAGAGTTTAAAAACACTATTTAGTTACAAGGTGTAAAAAAATGCAACGGGCTGCACTGGCTGGGTCGTGCTGTTTTACGTACCTTCATTCAGGAAATACAGTGACAAATCCGTGAGTCGGAAAGGTTATCAGACACCAAAGCAAAGCGGCACGATTTAAAATACTATGAGACATAAAAGGTCTAAAAAGATATCAAAGTGACAATAATTTTTTCGACAATCTCCGGCACACATTCCTGGAATTTTGTCATAACAATCATAATTCACATGACCTCTAGAAGTTCATGTCAGGTACCCATAAAATGGTTTACATGTCCCGTGCTGTTGTTTTCCCTGTGAGGACAGTTTTAATGTGCATCATGTAAATATGACATTTCAGAAGATCCTTCATTAAGATGAAATACTTACATTTAACAGGCAGTAGGCTTTAACGAGGCTCTGAGAGTTAAGCAGTTGTGTAAAATTCAGTAAATTCTGAGACTGAATTTAATCTTCTCACAATTCTGTTTGAATTTGATGTTCAAATAGAATTGGATTGTCTGTGTTTAAAATAGTAGGTGGAAAGTTGCCTCTCATGGGGCAGTTAGGGACAGCATTGTGTTTCTCATTGACTTTGATCATCCAGATTTCATCCAGATCCGATTCCTACCAGCTGTTATTTTTACACTCTTGTTTCAGCAGTCATTCGCTAACACCTGGCAAGTGCTTTGCTGCACACGTGTCTCAGTAGAGCAGATCACTCCCACTGTGGGACTGCTGAGTGATGTGGGCCTTATTAGAAACACATTCAATGCAGAAGAAAGAATAACTTCCCAAACAGACACCTATTGAGCACATATTTCTCTGAGAAGGATAAACAGCTTCATTTGTGACTGCGCATACCAATGAGATTTTTTTGTTGGCTTTGATTTAGCCTCAGCACCAGGACTTTTTAGAGATGTAATGCTTTCCATTGGTTGCTGTCGCACTCTGCCAAACCCTGTTATCCCAAAGGATTGGTAGTTTTGATCAAATGATCAAAGTACGCAGTTGTATCTGTAAAACATATGGATAGTGAATCTGCTTTATCACCACACTCTGTTATTGTACCATCCATACTTGTGCTGAGTCTGCACTTCAGTAATCACTTCGAGAATAACCCAAACTCTGTTCATGATTTTGCTGTTGCAGTTTTGCCTTTGGTGTTGTAAGACTGTCCACTTTCTATCACCCTGCCTCGCCTGCTATTGCTGAATTACTGATATCCTTCAATTATCAGTCGTGACTTGTTACAAACTTTGAATTCTTTGACCTCTGAGGTGTTTTCATAATGAAAATATCACTAAACACAAAGGAAGATGTTGCTGCAAGGCACAGCAGGATTGGTGAAGAAGATAAAATCCAAACAAGTAAATTAATCACTATGCTGCAGTCATGCTGTTTACATAGAGTGGGTGAACATCCCATGATTTTGACATGGTAGTGCTTAATGCATCATTCTGTGGCTACCCATCTCATTGATCTTGTGGTCATCTCAGATACATGGGAATTAATCTTAAATTGGCTGTTTACATTGTGTTATATGCACTGTAGCTGTAGCAGTTAAAGGAATAGTTCAACATTTGGTGAACTATGTGAAAAAGTTGAGAGTTGAGAGAGATGAGGAGATTGATACGGTTCTAAGAAGTCGGGTAGCTTAGCTTAACCGAAGGACTGGAAACAGGGGAAAACAGTTAGCCTGGTTAGGTCCAATGGAAAGCAGTTCCAGCTTCCAGCACCTCTGAAGCTCACTGATTAACAGGTTATATTTTGTATGTTTAATATGAACAATTGCATGTTGTTATGGGAATTACAGACTAATTGAACAGTGTATTTCTGGACTGGGAGCAGTAACTTCCCGTAGTCTTGGCATCGTTATAAGGTTGCCAGGCAACCATTGTAGACCAGCTACTGGCAGTAGCTTCATATTTACTGTGACTGCAGGCTCATTATTAGATGAGATTATTCAAACAGGTTCACCATTTTATTCTCTGTCGTGACATTCATGATTCTGTACATCCCACTGTGGATGGAGCAGCTCTCACATCTAGAAATCTGACTAAGTTTATTAGTAGATTGAAACCATGACAACTGAGAGTTGAGACCAGGAGTGAGAGTTGAAGTCCTACACACTTCAAAAATATTATTATTATTAGTCTTATTATTATAATGATTATTCAATTCCTGCAGGTTTCACATGGAGACATACGCACCCCGTCCCCCCCGAACACACACACACACACACACATTTCCTTCTCCCCCTCTCTCTCTCTCTTTTCTCTCTACCCAGCAGGCCAAGGCAGACTGAGAGTTTTTCCCCGTCACTGTCTCCAAGCACTTGCTCACGGATGAGTGTTGGGTCTCTCAAAAGAGTACAGTCTGGACCTGCTGTATAGGAAAAGTGCCCTGGATAACCTCTGTTATGATTTGCCACAAAAAAGAAACTGACTTGACTTGATGTGATTATTATGAAAAGAAGCAACCATGACTCATATTTCAGACACACTGTCAGGACTGACGTTATAGGTTGAGAGGACACAGGCGCAGAGTCAGGATTCAGGAGTATCAACGCGGTTTAATCAGTCCAAGGTCGGTATAACAGAAAGTCAGTCCACGAAGGCAGAGGTACAACAAGGGTTAGGCAGCTCGAGGTCCAAACAAATCACGGCAGAGGTCATACACAAATAATCAATCAGAAACGAACGCTGGAAAGCTTGGTTAGAACACAATGAACACGCAAGACAATCTGGCGACAAGCGCAGGGAGGACGGGGACTTAAATACATCAGGGGGAGGAGAGACAATTACACACAGGTGAAACACATTAAGGGGGGAGGGCAATCAGGAGGTGGAAGGAGCACACGAGGAGAGGGAACTCAAGACACCTGGAACGAGAGGGAAAAACAGTGAACAACCGGAAACTACAGCATAACCAAAAAATGAAACAGGAAACACTAAAATGAAATAAGACCGCCCTGGCTCCCAGGGCGAAACCTGACACACACAGCAGGTTTCCATTATGTCTGTTTTATTCAAACTAGTCTTGGAGAGTTTTAACTCTCAGACAGTGCACAGTAACAACTCTGCTAATGAGCTAGTTTTTTTAAAAATACTTAATTTAGTCTCTGTATCTATAGTTTAGAGGATGAGAATATTAATTGATAACAGCCTCCATGCATAGTGATAATACCTGCTGTGTGTGTGTGACTGAAGCTTTCATGTAATTAGAATTCATTAAGAACACACTATGACTGAGATCACTGTGATTAATCCCTTAGCCCATCATCACTGATCCACTCCAGTGTTAACAGAAGAGAAGATAAGATGGCTGACCATGCTTCCAGTGCTAAACACATCAGTGAAGTCACATGTCACACTGGCTGGATATCAGCGTTACTGGTGACCTCTCCCAAGCCGTCTGGGAGAGAGCATTCTTCACGCTGAAATGAACCGAGCAGCTCCCTCTGCCTTGACCATGTGTGGTTCTTATTGCATGCATCCGTTAAGATGTGCAGCTGTTCATTTTTTTTTCCTGTTTCAGCTGACTCTGCTGTGGATTATAGTGCCTCCCAGATGTGATGTACTGTTTGCTCAGTAAATCTCAGGGCTTTGTGTTAAAAGTCAGTGAAAGCAGCTGCCGCTTTGAACAACAGCAGGGACAACACAATTCATTATCTCTAAAAAATGTGGGACTATCACGAAGCAGCATTTTACAAGATGTTGGAAATAATTATATTATCACCATCGCTGCTGTAGCTTGCCCGTTTCTGGCTTGTTGTGTTTCTTGTTTGCTCAGTTATTTTGTCTGACCTGACCTCTGCAGTGGCTGGAGCTCTGGCTCTGTTGCATCCCTATTGTCCTACTGTGAACTCACGAGTCTTTTAGCTCGTTGTTTTGGTTTTACAGCCTGCATTTCAGGAAAATTGTTCTAAAAACCTGGTGTACTCTGTATCCACTGTACCTGCTCAGCACCAAACAGCAGACAGGCACTGTCAGAGACCAGCTGGTGGACATAGTGGAGCATTTAGCAGCTAAAGAGTCAGTCATATGGCAACATTGGCCATGAAATGCATTGCATTGCATTGCAACAACTAGCAGTCAGTGGACAGCCGGAGACAGATCAGGGAGGACATACACATCTGAGACCAGAGACCATTTTAGCACCCTATATATTAATTTTTTAACTTGTTTCTCTGTCTGATGAGACCACTCAGGAAGCCATTTTGTTTGTTGTTGAGGCCTCAACTGGAAACTGGCAAAAGAAAAAAAGCTGTTTAGTTTAAATTCTTTCACATTGATGGATATGTGACTGATTTTTTTTTTTTTTTTTTCTTACTAAGCAAATAACCCTCATTCCTCGGGATAACCATGTATATATATATACACACATGTATTATGCATGGAAGCATAATCGTTACATGGGATTTTCTCATCACAGTAGTTGTATTGTTGTTTCTCATATCATGATGTACCCTCATAAGACTGACTGAATGCCATCTTATGATCATCTAATTAAGAAATATGAAGGGGCAGAGCATCGTTAGCTCGATTACGCTACCGTTTACTTTCCTCATCTGGCTTTGTTTTCCTTGTTCTTTTGCATGTGTCTGTAGATTTATAAACACAATAAGTACAATAAAGAATATCTATTAAAAAATAAAAAGATAGCAGCAGCCAATTCCAGTACTGCAAACTGACCTGGCCTGAAGTTTCCTGAAAGACAGAATGGAGATTTGAACAGTGAAATAATTTATCATTTTACAAGTAAAACAAGCAGGAAATATCTTCCTCAGGTCTTCTTTTTGACCTTCTGTTCATATAGTAGCAGCCTCTCAGTTTCTATACATACAGTGGGGCAAAAAAGTATTTAGTCAGCCACCGATTGTGCAAGTTCTCCCGCTTAAAATGATGACATAGGTCTGTAATTTTCATCATAGGTCCACTTCAACTGTGAGAGACAGAATGTGGAAAAAAAAATCCAGGAAATCACATTATAGGATTTTTAAAGAATTTATTTATAAATTCCTGTGTAAAATAAGTATTTGGTCAATAACAAAAGTTCAACTCAATACTTTGTAATATAACCTTTGTTGACAATGACAGAGTTCAAACGTTTCCTGTAGGTCTTCACCAGGTTTGCACACACTGTAGCTGGTATTTTGGCCCATTCTTCCATGCAGATCTCCTCTAGAGCGGTGATGTTTTGGGGCTGTCGCTGGGCAACACGGACTTTCAACTCCCTCCACAGATTTTCTATTGGGCTGAGGTCTGGAGACTGGCTAGGCCACTCCAGGACCTTGAAATGCTTCTTATGGAGCCATTCCTTCATTGCCCACGCGGTGTGTTTAGGATCATTGTCATGCTGAAAGACCCAGCCATGTCTCATCTTCAGTGCTCTCGCTGATGGGAGGTTTTTGCTCAAAATCTCACGATACATGGCCCCATTCATTCTTTCCTTATCAGTCGTCCTGTCCCCTTTGCAGAAAAACAGCCCCAAAGCATGATGTTTCCACCCCCATGCTTCACAGTGGGTATGGTGTTCTTGGGATGCAACTCAGCATTCTTCTTCCTCCGAGTTTTTTCCAAAAATTTCTATTTTGGTCTCATCTGACCACATGACATTCTCCCAGTCCTCCTCTGGATCATCCACATGGTCACGGGCAAACTTTAGACGTGCCTGGACACGTGCTGGCTTAAGCAGGGGGGCACGTCTGGCACTGCAGGATTTGATTCCCTGTCGGCGTAGTGTGTTACTGATGGTAACCTTTGTTACTTTGGTCCCAGCTCTCTGCAGGTCATTCACCAGGTCCCCCCGTGTAGTTCTGGGATTCTTGCTCACCGTTCTCATGATCAGTTTGACCCCACGGGATGAGATCTTGCGTGGAGCCCCAGATCGAGGGAGATTATCAATGACCTTGTATGTCTTCCATTTTCTAATAATTGCTCCCACAGTTGATTTATTCACTCCAAGCTGCTTGCCTATTGTAGATTCACTCTTCCCGGCCGTGTGCAGGTCTACAATTTTGTTCCTGGTGTCCTCTGACAGCTCTTTGGTCTTGGGCATGGTGGAGTTTGGAGTCTGACTGTTTGAGGCTGTGGTCAGGTGTCTTTTATACAGATAACGAGTTCAAACAGGTGCCATTAATACAGGTAACGAGTGGAGGACAGAAGAGCTTCTTGAAGAAGTTACAGGTTTGTGAGAGGCAGAAATCTTGCTTGTTTGTAGGTGACCAAATACTTATTTTAAGCAGGAATTTATAAATAAATTCTTTAAAAATCCTATAATGTGATTTCCTGGATTTTTTTCCACATTCTGTCTCTCACAGTTGAAGTGTACCTATGATGAAAATTACAGACCTCTGTCATCATTTTAAGCGGGAGAACTTACACAATCGGTGGCTGACCAAATACTTTTTTGCCCCACTGTACTGTTTGATTTTGAGAGATTGAAATCAAAAGCTTATATTTACTGTTGATGTTTTAGTCAGTTAAACAGTTTCTGTTCTCTGAATCCTTCAGAACAGAAGAAGGAAAGTAAATACAAACCAAACTGCAGGACAGAGTCAGAAATGCTGTAACTGACAGCTGTTTAACAGTGTAACTGTGTTTTCAATGTGTGTTTTTTTGTTTTTTACAAACATCCACACAAAACAAAGTCAGACGTCCGTACTGGGGCTCTTAGTGTGAGCCAGGACGATCACCTGGGCTGCACACTGAGGCACAAGGCTCCCTCCTGTTGGCCACTGAGGGAACAGAAGCTCACACAGAGAGACCTGCCATCACAGGCCTGAGTGAGCAGCAGGTCAAGTTCCGAATTTTATTTATACAGCCCAATATCTCAAATTTGCTTCAAGGGGTTTAACAACCTGTACAGCATTATGACACCCTCTGTCACCCTCTAGTGAATTACAGTATCAGTGTCCTCACAGTGTCCTCACAGCACTCCAGTGCTCCTCTGTTTTAAGCGAGGTCAGTGGAGGCCTGACAGGAAGGATTCTGCTTATTCTGTAGCAACGGGGGCAAATCAGAGCCAAGTCACCGGGTGTGATGCAGACGTCAAAGCCTGAGTGGAAAGTACAAATATTTCACATATGATCTTGAACACCTAAAAACGGTTATTCATTTGAATGGTAAATTAATAAAATGCTGTATGTGTTCTATTTTGATTTTTCTGTATCAAATCTAATTTAATAATTGTATCTTATTATATTGTATAATTGTACAGAGGGAATGATGGGATTCCTAAAACTTGGACATTTGTAAACCAGCTGATTTTTATTTATTTATTTGCAGCTGGACTCAGAACTGAACAGCATTCCTTTTTTTTTTTTCCATGAATTTTGCGCATTGTTAATAAAGCTTTAAATAAGCTGTACATGAAACTGTTTTGAATGATGTGACCGTGCTGAACAGCCACAGGACAGTAAAGATGAATCCTTCTACGTCGAACCGTTGGAGGAAAATGCACATTCATTACACACTGTTCAACCTTTGCCTCCTATTTTGTCTGATTTAAATAAGAAAAGCTTCCTGAGGTCATGTGGATCAGCTCTGTGTTATTTATCTCTTTCCAGGCTGCTGTGCATGGACACACAGTCCAGTTAGAATGTTGATTTAAAATATTATTTAAAAAAATTAGATTTAATTAAAAAAAAAAAAAAAACATTGTAACTGTGAAATATAGATATGGTTTTTGGAGGGTTTAGCTCAGCAGCACCTTGTCGGATAAAAACACTACTCTTCTACTGTTCATTTTTTATCCACATCAATAATGTGTGCGTCAGTGAGTGCACAGCGTATAGAGAAGAATGTACAGTGGACTGCTGTGACAAATGACCCTTATAACTAAAATAACTATGAGTTCAGTTTCTTGTGGATTTTCTTGCGTGGAAAGATAATGTTGGTTTTTAGTCTGGACCCCATGTTCATCCATGTATTCATCATGTTCATTTCCGTCACTCAGGAACTGACCGAAGACAAACAGGTAAATCAACAGTCAGACAATCCATTCACGACCTCACTCACCAGCATATTACTACTAAAATGGTGAAACTACACGCTGTTCCCTTACTATCTCTAGTCCACTGTTTATTCAGTCTTTAAGCCTTAATTACATTTCCGACTTTAGAAATATAAGAAAGCCCGTTTCTCCTGATCATAGTGGATAATGGAACTTTTTTTGTTCTACATTGGCAATTCTTAAATAATAAATAAAGACAAAGTATAAGCATTGAAAGAAAGAAATAAAATATGAATTCATACGTCTTTTTTTCGTGGTGTAGGAAGCTCAGTTCAGGACCACTTCACCTGCAGGACACGCACCTTGACGCACGTCGCGGTGAAAAAGAAAAAGATCCGACATTGATTTTTTTTTTTTTTTTTTTTTTGGCTCCACTCAAATATATCAGCTTTATAATATACTTTGATCCCTAAACACCAGACGGATTTTTTCAGACTGAACTTCCGACTGATCGATCAACAGTTAATAAATTCTGACTCTGACCTGTCATTTTATTCTGGAGGTGGCTTTAACGGAAGACAGAAGTGACGGCAGCTGGTTCAGTCTCCTGTTTGTCTCCTGGCCTGTAACTAATGACTGTTTCACTTTTCAACGAATATGCTGATTATTTTTTATGCCAACTTTATTGACATATCCTGAAATCACAAATCACAACCCCTGGAACAGCAACAGAGGAGGGCTCCCTCTTTTTAGGTGGACAGACATACAGTTTGTCCAAAAACTCAGAAATACTCAGTTTACTGTGATAGACACAAAGCTGAAGATATTCACAGGGAGAAGCTAAAAACACAAATTTAAAAAATCAATCTTCTAAACAGACGTAAGTTCCTTAGGCTCTAAGCTTTATTAATACACAGATCTTTAGAGTACTACTATTAATAATAATAAATAATAATAATTCTGAAGCAGGACTGATCCCTCAGTAGGAGCACAGCAGACTCAGACTCAGTGTGTTTTTACACTATGCCCACAGGACGTCATCAGAGTAGTCACTCCTTCTGTTTTATCAGTGACATGAGGATTAAAAATAGTCATGTATTTAAATATGTAGATGAGAAACAGCAGACATTTTGCAGAATGTTTTCTCACAACTAAATCATGTTTTCAGGATTTTGAAATCATCAGGGACAAATTTCATCTCAGTGATCAGACCCACTGAGGAAGGACAAAATAACAAGACGGTTCTGTTACATATGGGCCTATTAGCATTATCAGCTGAAGTAGGTCTTGATTTTACTCTTAAAAAAAAAAGAACTACCACCCTACCCAAATGTGCACACACACACACACACACGCACGCACGCACGCACGCACGCACGCACGCACGCACGCACGCACGCACACACACACACAACTGCTCTTCTCTTGTTAAATGCTCAACAAGGTCAAGTTCAAGGACACAAGACACAATGAATGCTAAGCAGCACCCTGTGTTAAAACCACATATGCAGATAATTATGTAACTAATGCATGTAAATAATGTAAACGACAACATTTGAGTTAAAGTCTGGGTGATATGCATGAAATGAATACTGTTTTCTGATTGAGTAAAAATGTGATAATTACAATTATCACAAAGGCCGGAGCTGCACTGTCATACATCACAGTAACCACAAGTTATCACACAAATCACGTTAGAAAAATGACACATTCTTTAACTTTATATTAAGATTTGCTCAGAATGATTCAATTAGACAGAAGAATTCATTCAAACGATAAGTCAGAGATCACTTCATCACAGTATGTTTCCACTTAAAGCTGATAATCATATTGAAGGATTCCTTCTGTCTGTTCACTGTTCACCTTGATCAGACTTTGTAATCACAGCAGGACAAATAAAGGTTATTTGTCTGAATGAGCTGCTTCATCGAGCCTGCTTCTCATCAGTCAGCTGATTTATGCTGCTGAATTTCTTCTGTCTGCATGTGGCTAATATCGTCTGAGGATCATTTACTGAGTCTGAATGGTAGCTGATTATTAAGTGTGCAGTGGTAATGTGTGGCCATCATCTGAGACGGTAACCATCCACATGAGCACTGATCTATTACTTTGTATGAGCTGTCTGAGGCAGGCTCCATCTTTAAATAGACCGTATACCGCCCTGCAGGGATCAGGCCTTTATCTGCTGCTCCGGGGGCAGAGGAGATGTTTGTGGAAAAGGTTTTAGATCATGTATTATTAATAATCATCGTATTGGTTTAAGCTTTCTTGTCTGTTGGTCTGACAAAGCAAATTTTGAGGAAGAATTCAGAAGTGCATGGCAAAGCAGATTTTTCTTCTTCTTCTTCTCTGCCGTCTCTGCTGCTTTTCTGGGCAAATTACAGCCTCTATAATAGAGTGAAACCATGGACTGGAATGTGAATTGCATCACCTGCATGCTTTCATGTGTGTCCTTGTTCCATACGAACCAAACACAGACCTAAGTATAAAACACAGAGCTCTTACTGGTCAAAAACATCCCAGAGCACCCTCAATGTGTAACAATCCATGTTAGTGTTAAAGTCTTATTGATCCAGCCACACATAAAAGTACAACCTGTGCTGTTTGAGATAAATAAACTAAATTTAAATCTCTAAAGTGTTAAAATCAAACTGCCATTCAGATTTTCATTAATCTGTAACACCAGAGCAGTACAGGGTTCAGGGTTCAGTCTCTGCAGTGCGACCGGTACACTCACTTTCCACTTGGCCCAAATCAAACTCACTCACTCAGTCTGTTTTCCTCCTCAGTGCTTCTGAATGTACCAGTAACTATAGAGGAAGAGTTCCAGCATCTCTGGCTTGTAGAAAAGTGAACTGTAACCTATGATTCAGAGAGCTGATGCCAGGATGGAAGCAACCGAGTATTCATCAACCCACGGAACAGTTTGCATATCGTCAGCACTCCGCTTTTCTGCACCGGAGGACATCAAAGAAGACGAGTGTAGGAAACGAGCAGCCGGCCAAATGCTCCCAGCTTCAGGTTTGTTTTTTTGTTTTTTTTTGTTTTTTTTCATGACCTGATTTTGCACAGGCATCAGATGCTGGCAGTTTAATGAGACACACTGATAATGAAGTACAGAGCTGAAGGAGAGGCTGGCAGGTTGCTGTGTGCTGCGTGGAGAGCAGAGCAACAACCAGGCCCCACAATGGCTGCAGGCGAACACACACACACACAGGTTTACACGGTGGCCTTTTTACCCACACACTCACTCAAAGCTCAGTAGCTCAGGTTCAAACACTATACAGGAAGTTACATTAGTAAATTATAAAATGAAGCCATATGACTGACGTGACACCTGTTTTAGATGGACTTGGAAAACAATGAATGTGTTTTATAATATATTCTATATTTTTTAATTCACTTTTGACCTTGGTGACAAAAGACATGAGGAAGACCACATGTCATGGTCTTCCTCAGCAACACAAGTATGCTCAGTTGTCATGGAGATGACTCTGTCATCAGCACAGAACTTTAGTCAGTCCTGTATTTAGTTTACTGGAGTGGGTTGAGGTGAGGGTAAAGCTCTGGTAAAGGCTGTCCCAAAAAAGGACACTTCTGTAGCCCCCGCAGCCTTTTCCCCCCCTCACTCTAATGTCCCACTGGTTTCAAACTGGTTTCAAACAGTCCATTCCCACGTATGTCCAATCTAAATATTCTCTTTTGCAAAGACGTTAAAAAGAAAATGTCCCCTTCAGATATTAAACAGTGTATTGGTGACATCTTGCTGCTCCGCAGGTTTCAGTGTCTGTCCCTCAGATTCTTACCAGGGTGGACCATCAGCACTGATGTTAAACAGTCATACAGGGAGAAATCTAAATCTAAAACTAGGCACAGAGATGATTTAAAACCTTTACCTTTTTGTTTAAATATATCTATAAGGCACACAGGATACAGGGCAGACTTTGACAAGTTC
This sequence comes from Toxotes jaculatrix, assembly GCF_017976425.1. Lineage (NCBI taxonomy): Eukaryota > Metazoa > Chordata > Actinopteri > Toxotidae > Toxotes > Toxotes jaculatrix. The sequence continues at coordinate 20,350,592 of NC_054411.1, read as the reverse complement.
TGCTGTGGAAACATTGGAAACAGTGTAGAAGAATCTGGTGGTAAAATTTTATATGTTCAACACACATGCACAAATATCAACAAGATGTGGTTCTGGCATCAGAATGTTAGGGATTCTTTGAAATGGCAGAGAAAAATAAATATAGCAGGTAAAATCATATGAACCAAGATACAACCAAGTGAGAATTATGGATTAATATATTTTGAGGAACAAAGCTCAGCATAGTTCTTTACTTTTTTTTCTGGTGTATATGTTTTTCAAATCACGTTACTTATTGATCTTCTTCTATCAACTTGTATTGTCATGTGTCTTTCACTGTTTTTAACGTGGTTG